>NC_047077.1:2137968-2371938 GCF_902459465.1 Asterias rubens | reverse complement strand
CATTATCTTCAAGTACGCGCTAATCCTCCAATCAGATTCGCAGAATGGAGTGGTGATAAAAACCTATATTGCACAGCTAATATCACTACCTGCGTCTTGTGTGTTCTATGTCACGCGCCAAGTTTGCTTGAAGATAAACACGTTATCACACGCGCGCTGATGGAAATACCGAAAATATAGCGCGTCAGCGTCCCATATCCAATGATATGGGAAATGGGACGCAGAAGCGCTAAAGCGCTATATTTTTCCGTATTCCACTTACGCTTGTGTGATAACTTATAATGTTGTACCATCGCGTTATTGACATGTTTGTTTAATTCTAGAGGATTGGAATGAATGTACTCTTCCAATAACCAATGATATACAACCCCTTTATTATGATATGTTTCTTGAATACTAGAGGAATGGAATTAATGTGCTCTTCCAATTACCAAATGTTTCATGAAATCTAGAAGATTTGACTACCCCCCCCCCCCCCAATTAACAACCTTGTACATAATCAGTCTTAGATTTACGCTAATATTTATGTGTTCTCGGAAAGGCGTGTTTAAATTATCAATGAACAATTGGAGGGTGTAAAGTAATTAAGTGTTGATTTGTTTACAAACTAGGTACCAATTGTTTGTGTAGCTGTTGTTCTTAGAATGGCCCTTTTTTAGCCTGACTGTTTTCCGACTTTTATCTCTGGCTTGTTCGGAATATAAAGAATATAGATCTTGACCCACTTTCATAAAGCCTGTCAGCATGACCTTGCCAAGCACAAAAAAAGCTTGTTTAATAGAAATGGGTTACCAGCTAAAATTCTGTAAAGTTTCGTTGCTGTAACTGGTGGCCAACTCATGTTTTAAGCAGTATTTTCAGCTTAACAGCTTTATAAATTGAAAGGGTTGTCAGGGCTGTGGTTTGGGAATGGTTCTTGATTAGGCAATACTTACCATAAGTTTCCTATTAGACAACAAAGGACACAACACTGGTGTTAATCACTTGTGTTCATGTTACATTCAGGGCCAACTTTCATAGAGCTGTTAAGCAGAACTGCCTAAACAAATATCTTTGCTAAGTGAAAAGATGGGTCGGCCACAAGTCAGTGTAAACCTAACGTTATTTTGGCTGGTAACCAGGTTCTGTTAAGCAAAACTTTTCTGTGCTGTACTACTGTGCTTACAGGCTTATTTTGCATCAATTCTACTACCGTTTTAATGTTGATGTTATCATCATGCTACCGCTATCTTTGGGGTAAAAGTTAAATTAATAAGCAATTCATCATGACGCAACCATTTTATTTGTCTTTAATTCAAACCAGAGTAACCAAAAAACAAGGCAAACAAGACTTAATGAAATCAGCATAAGAACTGTCATTGTCACTGTGGGCGTCGGGGACCCGACTGTTGCAGCAAAGTCAATAATGTCATAAACATTCTCAGGTTGGTTTTAGTTTTAACGAAAAATGTTCATTCATTCATCAGTTTTCTTTTACTTAACCCTGTTCGGTTTCTTTACAAACTTTATCGAAGTAGTAAGAAATTGTTGCTTTGCCGAATTGATTGAATTAAAATAAATAAGTATTACATAAAGTTGTTTTTTGTTCTTCCGTTTTTTTGTTGATCTTTACAGTTGATTTTATTTTAGTTACAATTTTAGTGATCTTTGTTGTTATTGCTACTCTATTGTTTGGCTGTTGAGTTATTGTTGTGTTTTGACTGGTTCTGGTTTTGACGTTTCATTCTCGGTTTTGTTTCGGTCATTGGGAAGGGGTGGAGACGCCGTCTGGGGGAAACAAAAACGAAAGAAAAAAAATCGTTGAGCACAGAGGAAGCAAAAAGTTTCACTTAAATTTTAAAAACCGTTGAATATTTCGATTGTTCCAAGAGCACTTAATATTAATCATCACTACAACTTGACTACAGATTTAACTGTACGTTATTGGTGACTTGTTAACACAACTTAGTCAGCCTTCTTTGTTTTGTTTTTATTTAAACAAGGAGTAAGTCAAATCTGGAAAAATCACTTTTAATACTACTACGATTTGATGTATACACTGTATGCTATTTAAATGAAACTTGTTATTCATCAACTACAGAAATGGGTTTAAAAAGTCTTCAAATTAAACTATTACTACACGTCTATAGCCTGGCCCCTTCTTAGTCATTTAGACCATTTCCCATCACACATGCGTAGGGAACCAGACCCAGCTTTCTGTGGCCATTGTAAACACAACGTGCCTGCATCCTGTCTGTTAATTTTCGTACAGAATGCAAGGTTTTCTGAGCTGACGAAGTGTTAAACTGGGAGGAGGAGAAATATGAACGTAACTTGCTTCAAACCAGATGTTTATATCTCAGTGTGAGTCAAGGAAGGTCCATGGAAGAGAGCAAATGGAATACATCAGGTATGTGAATCAAATTCAATTTGTAGACATGTGCGCGCGCTCAATTAACAACAACATAAAAGGGCGCCCTGTGTTATTACTTTTGTAGGTCCTTTCTGGAACCAAGGCTTGGGTTCCAACTCTAGCCCTCTTATTTAATGGAAACCTGTACCAAATGTGCACGTTTTCAAACTTACCGAGAAAGCCAAGCTTTTAAATAGATAGAGATAGATAGAGTGTTTATCTATAAGTGTGCATCTTGGTAGCGCTAAAAACAACAAGTCAATAAAGTCAGATGCTGGTATTGTTCAGAGTAAAGCAGTTTTGTCCTTATAACAGTTTCCCCGCTAAGCATGCAAAGGAACAGGAGGTAACTTTTTAGCTTAGTGGTGGTCACTGACGTAACCAAGAAATTCCATTTGGAATGGGGGGGGGGGGGCAAGCAGGGGCAAAGACGTAATTCACGGGTTTGGGCTTTGATGTGTTGAACCATTGATGTTGAGGTGTGTTTAATCTCTTTGGGTGGGTGGGGCCAGGGTTCTGCTGCCGCCCTCGCCTCCATTGCGCCGCGGGTGCTGGTTGTCAACATTTTTTGTAATGCTTGAAACTTGCCTCAGAAGACATTAGAGAATCAAATCCTAACGCAAAAATTTAAAGGCACTTTCGTCTAGACGCAAGTGCATGGACAGCCCTATTTGCTATATAAAACAACATTTTAATTGCAAGAAATAAAACCTTGTAAAAACTCAATATCCGGAAAAAGTTTACTTCCAAAATACATATTTTACTACAATTTAAATTACTCAACTTTAAAATATTTAAAAAACTCTTGTCCATGAAGGAGTTTTTCTTCTCCAGTGTGGCTTTGTTTTTTGGTAAATAGATTGATTTTTTTTAAGTAAAAAAAAATACTATAACATCAAAAGGAAATTATTCTTTTTCGGCGAGGCCGGCATTCGAACTCGGACATGTCGTCTGAAGTGTGATAATCACTGCACCTTAACTCACTGAGCTAGTGTGGTAGTGCTTTTATTAGAGTATTATTTAAGTCTCTTATGGTCTGTTGTTCACGTCCCAGTGATCAAACCACCGTCCCACAATGCACCTGGATTTATTTGCCTTTATCAGATTAAAAACCGGCTCTGGCAAGCACCAACGTGCTAGGGCGATTCGTTAGGCGCTGGTACTGTCTCTGAATTCTGAATCGGTATGAGCCACCGGTTCCGAGTTCGATCCCGGCCCCTCGCAATAATACGAAACAAGGCATTAATTACTGGGAAAGACACCAGTATGGTTTGGGAGCCGCTTTGTTTACCCTGAGCGAGGGGGGCAAGGACTGCTAGGGTTGAGAGATAGGGAAGGATATACTGTGAAGTCGGTTGTCATACCAGAAGGGTGCTATATGGAAGCCGGTAAGGGGCCTCTGTTAGTGGTTTATGTGTTGCGCGGACCATAAATTGCAATGGGGGAATAACCCGAATCGCGGCTCCTGAATACCTGACAAATCGCAGAGTAACTTTTTGTTTTATATTTTGATAATATTTTTTTTATTCCATGTTGTATGTTTTAATTAATCAGAAAGATCGACGGCAAAGAGATGCACAGTCCCAAACAGAAAATCAATTAACGGGGAAGATATACAAACAAATTAAATAATAATTATCTCGTCGCAACAATTTATTTTTAATGCTTGTTTGGGTATGTTTGGTGTAAACATTTTGTTTTTTTAATTAGGCGTTTACCACCTCAAGCAGTTATCCAACAAATAGATGTTTTAAGACCTTTGTAATCCTTTGTTGTTTTTGGACTGTTTTAAAGTTTTAATCATATAGTATAAAACAGAACTCGGGTAAGTACTGAGTATACAGTGCTAACACACATCGATATATATGGGTAAAAACCAAAATTAATATTCTTTATCCCCTATGCAAACTTAACATATATTAAATTGTTTGCAGTACCCGCTGCTAATACATTGGATTCGAAATGCCTCTAGCTACCGGGCAATGTCGGTGGTCTAGTTGGTAAGACACTGCTCGAGAAATGCAAAGGTCGTGGGTTCGAATCCCACCCGAGTAATATGCATTTTTTTTTTTTTTTTTTCTTAACAGAATTTGGGTAAGTACTGAGTATACAGTGCTTACACACATCGGTGTATATGGGTACAAACCAAAAATAGTTAATATTTGTTATCCCCGATGCAAATTTAACTTCTTTTATATTATATTATAGGGTTGTACAACTGTGAGCACTTTGTTGCATCATATTTTTTTCTATTGAGATATTCTCGAAACTCTGGTGCAAATAATGTCCACTCAGGAAGAATAATCCTATTAGGAATACACAATCTGAGAAGCGTTTTTAACTCGTAGGGAGAAAAAGTAATAATATGTTTCCATAATTGCAGTACTTTGAAGTGAAATTCCTCTCAAAATGCATTACTTACTATCTAAATCTGCTTTACTTCTCTTTATACCACGTAAGTTTTCATGCAAGCATTTTATTAGCATAATACTTACATCATGTTTAAATACTTTCCACACAGGTAGTAACTAAAAAGGAGAACAGTTCTTTTCAGAACTTAGAAGTCTCCCGAAAAATCCGATAAATCTTCTCTGCGGTAGTATAATAATAGCAAGGCAGTTCTCTAAAAGAACAAACTCCATCTGGTGTGTAGACACACACATGATGTTACAGCAAACCAAATTGATATCTCATCACCATGCTATGCCTCAAATCATATATTTTATTTGTTCATTATTATATTTCCAACAAATTTACTCATCAAGGAATATTTATTTTAGCATTTCCGTAATGAGCAGAAACTACTTGACTACTCGGACCTCCAAATTCCTAACAACGTTACCAACCTACCCCCCTCTTTTTGGTCGCGAGTTTTAATGAGCTAAAAATGTTGTCCCAAACAAATGTCAAAACCTTCTCATCAGTATAATTTACATGGGGAATCTGGCATCCTAGACTGTAGCCGGCAAAAACTTAAACCAAGGGGTTGACAACACAACAACATGTAAGGACTGAATCTGTCTATGTCCCCGCTAGATACCCTGTATAACGTAGTAAAAATGAGACCGTTAAGTTGGCATAGCGCCCTCAATTTGCTCTGTTTACCTCAATTTATGTATTGTTCTTCTCGGTCGTAGGGCTAATCCCTATATTTACACCCTCGGGGTAGCTGTCAGCTACGAGTCGGACAACTTCGCGATCTCCCTTATCACAGCCCGACTTCACGCCGTACACAGCGCAAAAACCACGGCGCTCGGGCTCGCTCAAACCTCAGTAATTTACGTAGTCTCTAACCATACTCTCAAAAAGAAACCTGTTTTGTAGTAGAATACTGGAAATATCAAACAGCAAATGTGATTTAAAGCATTGTCATACACAAATAAAAAAAAACTACTTGACTAAGACCACCAAAATCCAAACTATGTACCCCCACCCCCCCCCCCCCTCTTTTACGGGCTAAAACGCTGTCCCAAACAATGTTGTCAAAACCTTCTCATCAGTATAATGCTTATTTTAGCACTTTTATTACATGGGAATCTTTCATCCTAGACTGTTGCCGGTAAAAACTTAAACCAAGGGGTTGACAACACTACAACATGTAAGGACTGAATCTGTCTATGTCCCAGCTAGATGCCCTGTATAACGTAGTAAAAATGAGACCGTTAAGTTGGCATAGCGCCCTCAATTTGCTCTGTTTTCCTCGATTAATTCATTGTTCTTTTCAGTCGTAGAGAGTCATAGAGTTGTAAGAGTCCTACAGTGAACAATGTGATGTTGAATTGAAATTCTCTAATTCTATGTTGTTTAATTATTCACAGTTTATATTCTGCACTGTTGCCAGTCCAAACAAGCTTCACATAAATAATTGCCAGTAAATTAAACAAAGTTTATCTTGGAGAAGATGCTATTAGGCAAACCAATGAGTTTTGCACACGGTTACGTGTAACGACGGGCCGAGCGCAGACAAACCATTTACTTAGTCTCGTTATACAAAAAATTAGAACTATATTTCTGGAAAGGAAGAATATTCCGGAGTTAGCAACATGATACCTTATCGGTGGCTGACGTTGCCAGTAATGGGTAAACACAGATTGACCAATGTTCACTCGATGTGATGTGTTGTGCACGGAAAGTAGCCTATGGTTTTACATTGCCCTCATTGTAATGATTTTGCTGCCAATACTTTTAAGATAAATCTCCGAAGAAGCTGCAAATCCCTATATTTACACCCTCGGGGTAGCTGTCAGCTACGAGTCGGACAACTTCGCGATCTCCCTTATCACAGCCCGACTTCACGCCGTACACAGCGCAAAAACCACGGCGCTCGGGCTCGCTCAAACCTCAGTAATTTACGTAGTCTCTAACCATACTCTCAAAAAGAAACCTGTTTTGTAGTAGAATACTGGAAATATCAAACAGCAAATGTGATTTAAAGCATTGCCATACACAAATAAAAAAAAACTACTTGACTTAGACCACCAAAATCCAAACTATGTACCCCCCCCCCCCTCCTTTACGGGCTAAAACGCTGTCCCAAACAATGTTGTCAAAACCTTCTCATCAGTATAATGCTTATTTTAGCACTTTTATTACATGGGAATCTTTCATCCTAGACTGTTGCCGGTAAAAACTTAAACCAAGGGGTTGACAACACTACAACATGTAAGGACTGAATCTGTCTATGTCCCAGCTAGATGCCCTGTATAACGTAGTAAAAATGAGACCGTTAAGTTGGCATAGCGCCCTCAATTTGCTCTGTTTTCCTCGATTAATTCATTGTTCTTTTCAGTCGTAGAGAGTCATAGAGTTGTAAGAGTCCTACAATGACCAATGTGATGTTGAATTGAAATTCTCTAATTCTATGTTGTTTAATTATTCACAGTTTATATTCTGCACTGTTGCCAGTCCAAACAAGCTTCACATAAATAATTGCCAGTAAATTAAACAAAGTTATTCTTTGAGAAGATGCTATTAGGCAAACCAATGAGCTTTGCACACGGTTACGTGCAACGACGGGGCGAGCACAAAACAAACCATTTACTTAGTCTCGTTATACACAAAATTAGAACTATATTCATGGAAAGGAAGATTATTCCGTAGTTAGCAACATGATACCTTATCGGTGGCTGACGTTGCCAGTAATGGGTAAACACAGATTGACCAATGTTCACTCGATGTCATGTGTTTGTGCACGGAAAGTAGCCTATGGTTTTACATTGCCCTCGTTGTAATGATTTTGCTGCCAATACTTTTAAGATAAATCTCCGAAGAAGCTGCAAATCCCTATATTTACACCCTCAAATTAGTTGTTAGAAGGGGTAGCTGTCAGCTACGAGTCGGACAACTTCGCGATCTCTCCCTTATCACAGCCCGACTTCAAGCCGTACACAGCGCAAAAACCACGGCGTTCGGGCGCGCTCAAACCTCAGTAATTTACGTAGTCTAACCATACTCTAAAAAAGAAACCTGTTTTGTATATCAAACAGCAAATGTGATTTAAATCATTTTCACACAAAAACAAAGAAAAACTACATGACTATGACCACCAAAATCCAAACTACGTACACCCCCCCCCCCCTCTTTTACGGGCTAAAACGCTGTCCCAAACAATGTTGTCATAACCTTCTCATCAGTATAATGCTTATTTATTTTTAGCACTTTTATTACATGGGGAATCTTGCACCCTAAACTGTAGCCGGCAAAAACTTAAGCCAAGGGGTTGACAACACAACAACATGTAAGGACTGAATCTGTCTATGTTCCCGCTAGATCCCTGTATAACGTAGTAAAAATGAGACCGTTAAGTTGGCATAGCACCCTCACTTTGCTCTGTTTTCCTCGATATATTCATTGTTCTTTTAAGTCGTAGGGAGTTATAGAGTTGTGTGAGTCCTATAAAGACCAATTTGATGTTGATTTGAAATCATAAATTAACAAATTTACGGTTTTTATTGTGTAGCCTACTGTTGCCAGTCCAAACAAGCTTTAATTTGTTATTTTTTAGGAATTTTAACCAAGTTGACCTTGTACATGATGAAATAGGTAGCGCTGTGTAGCCTCGTCCAAGGCTCTGTACGCAAGCACCGGCCTGCTCTGAATTCACGAACTGCATAGATACTTTACTGCACGGTACATAACATTACTTGATACCGTGGGGTCGAAGCATGGCTTTTCGAGGTTTTTGAACCGCGTACAACCAACAACTCTAGGGGTGCATAGCTCCGCAGTTAGCGGAATCGTGAAATTAGACCATGTATTTTATATCCATCGCTAAGCTTGCTCCACGAATTAACAACCCTGGCTTACAATCTAAAATGTATCATTTCGTTCTTGTAATTTTTAAACTTTCAAAAAGACCGGACTGAGATACGTATCATCTTGAAGCGACTAAGTTTCCCATCAGACATACCGACCTTCCAGGCCCCTTGCTCACGGTCAAGGAAATACTGTCGCTTTTTGAGATTCTCGGGACAACAAATCTAAGATGTCTCGACTAGGTCGTCGTACTTTTTTGGGACCGTTAAACTGACATAGCTCCCTCACCGGGCTAAGTCATGATCCATTGTTCTTGTCGGGGCTTTTTGTTCAAGAAGTTGATGGAGTCCCATGAGGTCCAATGTGATTTTGACTTTAAATTAAATCTCATTCCAAGGGAAATCCTAAGCTTGGCATCCATTGTTTTTTCCTCTCAGCCTCGATATGAAGGTGCTAAGACAGAGTGCCAAAATTGCTGTTTATTAGAAGTAAATGAAGAAGTGGGAAATGTTCTGTAATGTGAAATGGAATATACGCCGACTGTATACGTGTGTGTACTTCTGAAGAATTTAACTTGTATTTGAAAAACTTATTGTTCACGCCTTAGAAGAAAACAAAACAAAATAAAGTTTCCAATAATTTTGCTCATCAGCAAATTAATACTGGGCGACCTTCCATACTCTTATTCGTTTTACCAAGATGTAAACTCATGTGGTAGGCCAACTACTTTGATGTTCTTCTGTAATGTGATGTTCCCTGGATAAACCTTTATTGGTTTTCCCTCTGACTAGGTTACAATACAACAAATATTCTAACTAGATCACTCATTTACAGAGTGTAAAACAATTCAAATTTAAGGTTAAATTTGGCGAATTTACTGCTAGTAAGTATTACTTCAAAAACATAGCAATCGGATAGTTAGAAACTGCTAGTGCCACAATTTTCTCTACTCTGAAACCAATTGTAATCAAACCGAGGCAGAAAGGGAAATTGGTCTGGTCCCTTAGTTCTAACTTCAAAATCCGTATATGTTATTGTTATTGCAGTCTGGATCACGGGGCGACACAGAAAGATGGAAGGTGCTTCGATTATGGCTCAGTGGAGATTGGTTGCTGTTGATACTTATCATGTGGTAAGTCAGACAAGATTTTTTATTTTACAATATGAAAGCCTAAAATAATTATATATCTAGTCAACTGCTGAATGGTTTGGAAAACAACTGCGTGGCCTGTTTTTTCCTTAGTGACAATCAAGTGCGTTTAGGGACTGTGACAAATTAGTAACCGTATGGCTATGTATAGACTTTAGAATCCCCCTTTGAATCTTATTATTCTATGCAATAAAAGTAATATAATACTCGAATGGATGTTTCAGTTTGCATTGTTCTGATGTAGCAGTCAGTCTGTACTATTCTGAAATCGTACCTCAAGCTATTGGGTTAGCCCGGTATGCTTGCGTTCATTGTGAATAGCATCCAGTGCCAATTGTATTTTAACAATGGTCTGTCTGCCAATAGTGCCAGCTCTACATTACTTCCAATATAGTGTCAACCACTGCTAGTACCAGAAAGGGTTCTTAGGCTGGCTCGGGTGTTTTGACCCTTAACCTCAAAAGAGCAAATAAGTGTATCCAAACTTATATGGAAGGAATAATGCCTGCCCCCCCCCCCCTTTCGTTCATAAAAACAATTAATTTAAAACAATGCTTAAAAGCTTTAATTACGTTTTAATATAATTTGTTGTCATAGTATTTTCCTGACGTGAAATAAATGCATCCAAACCTATATGAAAGGGATATGGCCTGGCCCTTTTTTTTTTCAGTATTTGACACTTGCATTTGCTGCGAGGGACCGTGTTCACATAGGGACCGTAACAAACTTTTTTGTGGATATGTTTAAAGGTTGCCTGAACTTAGCATTGTACTGGTCTGGTATGTTATATAACACTACAAAGGTTGGTTTCAGTTGGCGTGGTTTTTGAACAATGGTGTGCTTGCCAGTTCCTTTGTAACCAGTATTTGCTTCCTATAGATATGTAGATCACTGCCAGTAGTACAAAAAGGCACTTTGGCAGACTTGGATATAATAACACAGAAAAAGAAGATACCAACGTGCACTGATAAACTCTTTGAAAATGAATTGCAGATTAAATATTGAATTGCACTCATGAGCCTTTTTTGTGTGCAAAATTCACATATAAATTAAAACAAATCTTAAAAGCTTGAATTTAGTTTTGGAAATAAGTGTATCCAAACTTATATGGAAGGAAAAGTGCCTGCCTCTTTTTTGTTCATGAAAACAAAACAAAATTAATTGTAAATAATGCTTAAAAGCTTGAATTACGTTTAAATATAATTTGTTGTCATAGTATTTTCCTGGCGTGCAATAAATGCATCTAAACCTATGAAAGGGATATTGCCTGGCCCTTTTTTGTTCAGTATTTGACACTTGCATTTGCTGCGAGGGACCGTGTTTTCATAGGGACCGTAACAAACTTTTTGTGGATATGATTAAAGGTTGCCTGAACTAAGCATTGTACTGGTCTGGTCTGTTATATAACACTACAAAGGTTGGTTTCAGTTGGCGTGGTTTTTGAACAATGGTGTGGTTGCCAGTTCCTTTGTAACTAGTCTTTGCTTCCTATAAATATGTAGATCACTGCCAGTAGTACGAAAGGGCACTTTGGCAGGCTTGGATATATATAATAACACAGAAAAAAGAAGATACCAACGTGCACTGATAAACTCTTTGAAAATGAATTGCAGATTAAATATTGAATTGTACTCATGAGCCTTTTTTGTGTGCAAAATTCACATATAAATTAAAACAAATCTTAAAAGCTTGAATTTAGTTTTGGAAATAAGTGTATCCAAACTTATATGGAAGGAAAAGTGCCTGCCTCTTTTTTGTTCATGAAAACAAAACAAAATTAATTTAAAACAATGCTTAAAAGCTTGAATTACGTTTCAATATATTTTGTTGTCATAGTAATTTCTGCGTTGATTTTTTTTTATCCAAAACTATATGAAAGGGATATTGCCTGGCCCTTTTTTGTTTAGTAGGTGACACTTGCATTTGCTGCGAGGGACCGTGTTCACATAGGGACCGTAACAAACGTTTTGCGGTATGATTAAAGGTTGCCTGAACTAAGCATTGTACTGGTCTGGTCTGTGATATAACACTACAAAGGTTGGTTTCAGTTGACGTGGTTTTTGAACAATGGTGTGGTTGCCAGTTCCTTTGTAACCAGTATTTGCTTCCTTCATATATTTAGATCACTGCCAGTAGTACAAAAAGGCACTTTGGCAGGCTTGGATATAATAACACAGCAAAAGGAAGAAACCAGTGTCCACTGATAAAATCTTTGAAAGTTAATTTCATAATAGACATTGAATTGTACTCTCAAGCTTGTTTTTTCCTAATAAATCACTCATAAATTAAAACAGTTCTGAAAAGCTTGAGTTTAATTTTGCAATATATTTTTTGGTCTTGTTTTTTTCTCTCCCATTAAATAAGTGATATCCAAACTTATATGGAAGGAATAATGCCTCCCCCCCCTTTTTCGTTCATTAAAAAACATTAGTTTAAAACAATGCTTAAAAGCGTGATATACGTATCAATATATTTTGTTGTCATAGTAATTTTTGCGTTGAAAAAAATATATCCAAACCTATATGAAAGGGATATTGCCTGGCCCTATTCGTGTTAAGTATTTGACACTTTCATTTGCTTCGAGGGACCGTATTCACATAGGGACCGTAACAAACTTTTTTTGTGGATATGTTTAAAGGTTGCCTGAACTTAGCATTGTACTGGTCTGGTCTGTTATATAACACTGCAAAGGTTGTTTTCAGTTGGCGTGGTTTTTGAACAATGGTGTGGTTGCCAGTTCCTTTGTAACTAGTCTTTGCTTCCTATAGATATGTAGATCACTGCCAGTAGTACGAAAAGGCACCTTGGCAGGCTTGGATATATGTAATAACACAGAAAAAGGAAGATACCAATGTCCACTGATAAACTCTTTGAAAATTAATTGCAGATTAAATATTGAATTGTACTCATGAGCCTTTTTTTTGCAAAATTCACATATAAATTTAAACAAATCTTAAAAGCTTGAATTTAGTTTTGGAAAGAAGTGTATCCAAACTTATATGGAAGGAAAAGTGCCTGCCTCTTTTTTGTTCATGAAAACAAAACAAAATTAATTTAAAACAATGCTTAAAAGCTTGAATTACGTTTAAATATAATTTGTTGTCATAGTATTTTCCTGGCGTGCAATAAATGCATCTAAACCTATGAAAGGGATATTGCCTGGCCCTTTTTTGTTCAGTATTTGACACTTGCATTTGCTGCGAGGGACCGTGTTCACATAGGGACCGTAACAAACTTTTTGTGGATATGATTAAAGGTTGCCTGAACTTAGCATTGTACTGGTCTGGTCTGTTATATAACACTACAAAGGTTGGTTTCAGTTGGCGTGGTTTTTGAACAATGGTGTGGTTGCCAGTTCCTTTGTAACTAGTCTTTGCTTCCTATAGATATGTAGATCACTGCCAGTAGTACGAAAGGGCACTTTGGCAGGCTTGGATATATATAATAACACAGAAAAAAGAAGATACCAACGTGCACTGATAAACTCTTTGAAAATTAATTGCAGATTAAATATTGAATTGTACTCATGAGCCTTTTTTGTGTGCAAAATTCCCATATAAGTTAAAACAAATCTTAAAAGCTTGAATTTAGTTTTGGAAATAAGTGTTTCCAAACTTATATGGAAGGAAAAGTGCCTGCCTCTTTTTTGTTCATGAAAACAAAACAAAATTAATTTAAAACAATGCTTAAAAGCTTGAATTACGTTTCAATATTTTTTGTTGTCATAGTAATTTCTGTGTTGATTTTTTTTATCCAAAACTATATGAAAGGGATATTGCCTGGCCCTTTTTTGTTCAGTAGGTGACACTTGCATTTGATGCGAGGGACCGTGTTCACATAGGGACCGTAACAAACTTTTTGTGGATATGATTAAAGGTTGCCTGAACTAAGCATTGTACTGGTCTGGTCTGTTATATAACACTACAAAGGTTGGTTTCAGTTGGCGTGGTTTTTGAACAATGGTGTGGTTGCCAGTTCCTTTGTAACTAGTCTTTGCTTCCTATAGATATGTAGATCACTGCCAGTAGTACGAAAGGGCTCTTTGGCAGGCTTGGATATATATAATAACACAGAAAAAAAGAAGATACCAACGTGCACTGATAAACTGTTTGAAAATTAATTGCAGATTAAATATTGAATTGTACTCATGAGCCTTTTTTGTGTGCATAATTCACATATAAATTAAAACAAATCTTAAAAGCTTGAATTTAGTTTTGGAAATAAGTGTATCCAAACTTATATGGAAGGAACTGTGCCTACCTCTTTTTTGGTCATGAAAACAAAAATTAATTTAAAACAATGGTTTAAAGCAAAGCTTGAATTGCTTACAAATATAATTTGTTGACATAGTATTTTCCTGGCGTGAAATAAATTAATCTAATTGCCTGGCCCTTTTTTTGTTCAGTATTTGACACTTGCATTTGCTCCGAGGGACCGTGTTCACATAGGGACCGTAACAAACGTTTTGCGGTATGATTAAAGGTTGCCTGAACTTAGCATTGTACTGGTCTGGTCTGTTATATTACACTACAAAGATTGGTTTCAGTTGACGTGGTTTTTGAACAATGGTGTGGTTGCCAGTTCCTTTGTAACTAGTCTTTGCTTCCTATAGATATGTAGATCACTGCCAGTAGTACGAAAGGGCACTTTGGCAGGCTTGGATATATATAATAACACAGAAAAAAGAAGATACCAACGTGCACTGATAAACTCTTTGAAAATTAAATATTGAATTGTACTCATGAGCCTTTTTTGTGTGCAAAATTCACATATAAATTAAAACAAATCTTAAAAGCTTGAATTTAGTTTTGGAAATAAGTGTTTCCAAACTTATATGGAAGGAAAAGTGCTTGCCTCTTTTTTGTTCATGAAAACAAAACAAAATTAATTTAAAACAATGCTTAAAAGCTTGAATTACGTTTCAATATATTTTGTTGTCATAGTAATTTCTGCGTTGATTTTTTTTTATCCAAAACTATATGAAAGGGATATTGCCTGGCCCTTTTTTGTTCAGTAGGTGACACTTGCATTTGATGCGAGGGACCGTGTTCACATAGGGACCGTAACAAACTTTTTGTGGATATGATTAAAGGTTGCCTGAACTAAGCATTGTACTGGTCTGGTCTGTTATATAACACTACAAAGGTTGGTTTCAGTTGGCGTGGTTTTTGAACAATGGTGTGGTTGCCAGTTCCTTTGTAACTAGTCTTTGCTTCCTATAGATATGTAGATCACTGCCAGTAGTACGAAAGGGCTCTTTGGCAGGCTTGGATATATATAATAACACAGAAAAAAAGAAGATACCAACGTGCACTGATAAACTGTTTGAAAATTAATTGCAGATTAAATATTGAATTGTACTCATGAGCCTTTTTTGTGTGCATAATTCACATATAAATTAAAACAAATCTTAAAAGCTTGAATTTAGTTTTGGAAAGAAGTGTATCCAAACTTATATGGAAGGAACTGTGCCTACCTCTTTTTTGGTCATGAAAACAAAAATTAATTTAAAACAATGGTTTAAAGCAAAGCTTGAATTGCTTATAAATATAATTTGTTGACATAGTATTTTCCTGGCGTGCAATAAATGCATCTAATTGCCTGGCCCTTTTTTTTGTTCAGTATTTGACACTTGCATTTGCTCCGAGGGACCGTGTTCACATAGGGACCGTAACAAACGTTTTGCGGTATGATTAAAGGTTGCCTGAACTTAGCATTGTACTGGTCTGGTCTGTTATATAACACTACAAAGGTTGGTTTCAGTTGACGTGGTTTTTGAACAATGGTGTGGTTGCCAGTTCCTTTGTAACTAGTCTTTGCTTCCTATAGATATGTAGATCACTGCCAGTAGTACGAAAGGGCACTTTGGCAGGCTTGGATATATATAATAACACAGAAAAAAGAAGATACCAACGTGCACTGATAAACTCTTTGAAAATTAAATATTGAATTGTACTCATGAGCCTTTTTTGTGTGCAAAATTCACATATAAATTAAAACAAATCTTAAAAGCTTGAATTTAGTTTTGGAAATAAGTGTTTCCAAACTTATATGGAAGGAAAAGTGCCTGCCTCTTTTTTGTTCATGAAAACAAAACAAAATTAATTTAAAACAATGCTTAAAAGCTTGAATTACGTTTCAATATATTTTGTTGTCATAGTAATTTCTGCGTTGATTTTTTTTTATCCAAAACTATATGAAAGGGATATTGCCTGGCCCTTTTTTGTTCAGTAGGTGACACTTGCATTTGATGCGAGGGACCGTGTTCACATAGGGACCGTAACAAACTTTTTGTGGATATGATTAAAGGTTGCCTGAACTAAGCATTGTACTGGTCTGGTCTGTTATATAACACTACAAAGGTTGGTTTCAGTTGGCGTGGTTTTTGAACAATGGTGTGGTTGCCAGTTCCTTTGTAACTAGTCTTTGCTTCCTATAGATATGTAGATCACTGCCAGTAGTACGAAAGGGCTCTTTGGCAGGCTTGGATATATATAATAACACAGAAAAAGGAAGATACCAACGTGCACTGATAAACTCTTTGAAAATTAATTGCAGATTAAATATTGAATTGTACTCATGAGCCTTTTTTGTGTGCATAATTCACATATAAATTAAAACAAATCTTAAAAGCTTGAATTTAGTTTTGGAAATAAGTGTATCCAAACTTATATGGAAGGAAAAGTGCCTACCTCTTTTTTGTTCATGAAAACAAAAATTAATTTACAACAATGCTTTAAAGCAAAGCTTGAATTATTTATAAATATAATTTGTTGTCATAGTATTTTCCTGGCGTGAAATAAATAAATCTAATTGCCTGGCCCTTTTTTTGTTCAGTATTTGACAGTTGCATTTGCTTTGAGGGACCGTGTTCACATAGGGACCGTAACAAACGTTTTGCGGTATGTTTAAAGGTTGCCTGAACTTAGCATTGTACTGGTCTGGTCTGTTATATAACACTACAAAGGTTGGTTTCAGTTGACGTGGTTTTTGAACAATGGTGTGGTTGCCAGTTCATTTGTAACCAGTATTTGCTTCCTATTTATATGTAGATCACTGCCAATAGTTCAAAAAGGCACTTTGGCAGGCTTGGATATAATAACACAGAAAAAGAAGAAACCAGTGTCCACTGATGAAATATTTGAAAGTTAATTTCATAACAAACATTGAATTGTTCTCGTAAGCTTTTTTTTTTCCTAATAAGTCACTTATAAATTAAAACTGTTCTTAAAAGCTTGAATTTAATTTTGCAATATATTTTTTTTGTCTTTTTTTTTGTTCTCCCATGAAATAAGTGATATCTTAACTTTTATGGAAGGAATAATGCCTGCCCCCCCCCCTCCTTTTTCGTTCATTAAAATACATTGGTTTAAAGCAATGCTTAAAAGCTTGAGTTACGTTTCAATATATTTTGTTGTCATAGTAATTTCTGCGTTGATTTTTTTTTATCCAAAACTATATGAAAGGGATATTGCCTGGCCCTATTCTTGTTAAGTATTTGACACTTTTATTTGCTTCGAGTGACCGTGTTCACATAGGGACCGTAACAAACTTTGTTGGATATGATTAAAGCTTGCCTGAACTTAGCATTGTACTGGTCTGGTCTGTTATATAACACTACAAAGGTTGGTTTCAGTTGGCGTGGTTTTTGAACAATGGTGTGGTTGTCAGTTCCTTTGTAACTAGTCTTTGCTTCCTATAGATATGTAGATCACTGCCAGTAGTACGAAAAGGCACTTTGGCAGGCTTGGATATGTATAATAACAAAGAAAAAGGTAGATACCAATGTCCACTGATAAACTCTTTGAAAATTAATTGCAGATTAAATATTGAATTGTACTCATGAGCCTTTTTTTTGCAAAATTCACATATAAATTTAAACAAATCTTAAAAGCTTGAATTTAGTTTTGGAAAGAAGTGTATCCAAACTTATATGGAAGGAAAAGTGCCTGCCTCTTTTTTTATCATGAAAACAAAAATTAATTTAAAACAAAGCTTAAAAGCTTGAATTACGTTTAAATATAATTTGTTGTCATAGTATTTTCCTGGCGTGAAATAAATGTATCCAAACCTATATGAAAGGGATATGGCCTGGCCCTTTTTTGATCAGTATTTGACACTTGCATTTGCTTTTGAGGGACCGTGTTCACATAGGGACCGTAACAAACGTTTTGCGGTATGATTAAAGGTTGCCTGAACTTAGCATTGTACTGGTCTGGTCTGTTATATAACACTACAAAGGTTGGTTTCAGTTGGCGTGGTTTTTGAACAATGGTGTGGTTGCCAGTTCCTTGTAGCTAGTCTTTGCTTCCTATAGATATGTAGATCACTGCCGAAAGTTCGAAAAGGCACTTTGGCAGGCTTGGATATAATAACACAGAAAAAGAAGAAACCAGTGTCCACCGATGAAATATTTGAAAGTTAATTTCATAATAAACATTGAATTGTTCTCTCAAGCTTTTTTTTTCCTAATAAGTCACTTATAAATTAAAACTGTTCTTAAAAGCTTGAATTTAATTTTGCAATATATTTTTTGTCTTTTTTTTGCACTCCCATGAAATAAGTGATATCTTAACTTTTATGGAAGGAATAATGCCTGCCCCCCCCCTCCTTTTTCGTTCATTAAAAAACATTGGTTTAAAACAATGCTTAAAAGCTTGAGTTACGTTTCAATATATTTTGTTGTCATAGTAATTTCTGCGTTGATTTTTTGTATCCAAAACTATATGATAGGGATATTGCCTGGCCCTTTTCTTGTTAAGTATTTGACACTTTTATTTGCTTCGAGGGACCGTGTTCACATAGGGACCGTAAAAAACTTTTTGTGGATATGATTAAAGGTTGCCTGAACTTAGCATTGTACTGGTCTGGTCTGTTATATAACACTACAAAGGCATTTGATATAATTTTTTAACACACTTTTCTGTGGGAATAATACGCAATGATACTTTAAAGATTTTTTCAAATAATTTTGTGGATGGTTTTCTTCCCCTTTTCTCTATAAACGAAAGTTGGTAAAATGTATCCCTTTTGAAGACCCCCACATAAATTTCAACTTTGAATGGTCTTCAATGAAATGTTCGTTGATAAAACCTAAATACTTTTTATCATAAACAAACTTATGAAAACTTCTTATTGAATCTTGTTAAGAAGTATAAATATGTCAAGCGATTGTTTCTTTGGGATTTCCTGCATTATCCATACCGTACCGAGGTTGGAAGGAAGTTTGCCTGACACTACGTTCGGTAACTATGGGTGCGTTCGTTTAGCTTCACTGGGTCGAGCCCGGTGTGTTGCGGTTCTTTCTTCCAGGACGAACGTGGGTAATTATCTGCACACGTTCGTCCTGGGAAAAAAACCGTCACACACCGGGGTCGTCGACCCAGGGAAGCTAAACGAACGCACCCTAATAATTGACAGTTTTAATTGCTGTGAGGGACCGCGTTAAGGATCGTAGTAAGCTTGTGTGGAGGCGTAGAATTAAAGGTTTTCAGAAACTTCGTATGTCACAGGTCCCTTCACGAACCCGCGTTCAATGCATGGTACATTTACGTCTACATATTTTATTATATAATAGATATAGACTACAATAAATAGACTACAATAAATGATCGAGTTGCCGCTGTTATGCAGAACTCAATATACACAACTCTAAATCTTGACTACAAAGAGCAATCCTGGGTTAGCCTTTGACCTGACGTGCCTTGGTTCATTGTTAATAACATCAAACAACAAACTATTAAAGGCAATTCAACCACAATGCATTCTATAGAGGTCTCTAAACAGGGCCCAATTTCATAGCGCTGCTTAGCGGCCGATTTATTGCTTACTGTGCGATTTCTATTTCATAGCGCTGCTAACCGTAAGCAAACGAAAAGGCATGCTAACCTTCCGGTGCTTACCGCACGAATATAAATGACGTCACAATGCAAATCTACGGTAAACACGCAATATGGCCGCCCAATTTTTCTGCTAACCTGTGAAATACGCTAAGGCTTAAGCAAATTTTTCTGCTACAGTAAGCACGCAAACTTGCTTACTGTTAAGCAGCGCTGTGAAATTGGGCCCAGAACCAGTGTAACCAATATCTGTACGTGTTCTTGTTTCCTCTAGCACATCCATTGCATACAAAGATGAAGCTTTGGCAGAAGTTTTTTCCTCTTGAGTTCACAAATTTCGTCTTAATTTTGTCAGCCCTTTTTGTTGGAGAAATCTTCTCCCGTCTCCCGTATACGAAGCCTGTTTCTCTTTTTCTGAAAGTTAGTCCAAACACAATTGTAAAATCACTTAAAATGATATGTTTAATTCTTTAAGCCCATTGAATATAAACTTGTTTAAATTGCTGACAACTAAATGTATTAATGATTCAGTTTTGATAGCTACGGTAATCCAAAAGTGCTCATTATTGTGACCGGCTTACTGTTCATTCACCCCCCCCCCCCCCCCCACACACACCTAGTGGATAGTGGCGGGTTCACCACTACACAAAATAAACTCCTATATCAACCAACGATATTCAAAAATATTCAACCAATATTTAAAGTCTCCCATTATTTTCCGACAAATGAACTACAAATTTCCTTTAAACTTTTGGGGGTCAGCCGTCTTGAATGTTTGCTAATTACCAGAAAACTTTCAAGTCTAAATTAAAAATGTATCCAGTTCTACACAATCTATTATTTACATGACCCCAAAACGTTATTACTCAAAATAAACTCTTGTTTGTTTTAGTTTGGTGCGCCCCTGGATGGAGAATCCAGGCGAACTTATTATACCTCCCTCTAGTGGCGCAGCAAGTCCATGGGCATGGGAACAGTCTACTGTCAGATGTGGTACCCCGCCCCTCTTGTCTAGCAATGGTCTTGTTATTTGTACAACTACCCAATGTACATGTACAGTACATGTACATTTTACGCAAACAGAAACTCAAGGATCAAGTGACTCCAAAACACATCACTGTTTTTATGAGTTTTGACGCTGAGTTGAGAGACTGACATTCGACAAAATAACAGGTGACAAGTTAAATGGTAATGTACATGTACTTATTTGTACGTAATTCCTTGTTCCTTGCCTCTCCTTGTCACGTTTTAGTTTTTAGTTAGCTGTTTAGTTGGACTAACGACCAAGTCTGTGGCATAACGCGTCGGCAGCAGGGTCCCATCTACATGTAGCCCTAGTCCAGTACTTTACTGCATACATGATACTGGTGGTAGTGGTACAATGTAGGGAAAATCCAATGTAGATGTAGTGGCATGGTATTGGTAGGCTAGGAGTAGGACGTCAATGCCATTGCACTGACGTTCTGAGAATAAATATTCTTTACAATGTGAACACACACTTCATCGCAATTTGTTTATGTTTGTACCTCCTGTTTAAGAAGGTTAAAATTGTGTTAAAGCCATTGGACACTTTCAGAACCGAAAAAAAAGGTTCACAGATTTACAGATAACTTACAGGGTTTACAGAAGGCTTTCGTCCTGTCTAATGGACCCTACCGAGTATACAAGTAGAAGTAGAAGGTGAAAGACTTCTCTTGAAATATTATTCCATAAAAATGAAATGCTTTACTTTTTGAGAAAACCTTAAAACAATATAAATTCTTGGTATTGAGAATTACAGATTTATTTTAAACACATGTCATGACACGGCGAAACGTGCTGAACGTGCGGAAACAAGGGTGGGTTTTCCCGTTATTTTTTCCCGACTCCGATGACCAATTGAGCCTAAATTTTCACGGGTTTGTTATTTTATATATAAGTTGTGATACGCGAAGTGTGGGCCTTGGACAACACTGTTTACCGAAAGTGTCCAATGGCTTTAAGGCATCTTCTTTTTATAGTACATGGACCATTTGTAAGTCTGAAATTCTGACCCTGGTATTGTCATAATTAAAAGCTATTTTGTTTATACATTGTAATATACTAAGAGCTACCTGGCATGATGCCATACACCGTTTTGACAGCCAATGCCTTTCAGTTTCTCAACTAATTTTAGGTAAAAGATTTTGAGTATGGAACGTCAGCATTGTTGACGGACTTCAACAACCACTTGGATAATAGAGGTCACATGCGCAGTGGGGGATGTTGACAAATATTTAAAGTCACCTGGAAGTGGTATTTTGTCAATTTAAAACAAAGCTTTTGTCACTAATCGTTGTGTTTTGATGAGTGGAATGTGAATAAACAGTTAACTAAGGTTCTAACAAGTTAGTTCTTATCTGGTTTACAAGTTTAAGAGTAGGCCCCGACCAGAGAGGTCGCTGTTCAGGACGTCAATCGAGGAATTTGAAGAGAAAATGCTGCACAGCATTGAAAAAGACATAGGACCGGACCACTAGGTACTATTGCTCTTGTGAGTCTGACCAGCCATGCAGACTGACCCCATCTTTAGTTGTTTTGCTGCATCCAGCAGCAATACACTTGATTGGCATTGCCGGGAAAATGCAAGAAACTATTTTTTTAGAAACCTACAAACTCACAACTTGGACTTCGGTACTTTACACGTGTGTTTACTATATGCATCAAGGCGAAGTCGGCCTCGATTGACGTCACAAAAGGGGTAGGCAGAGTCAACCCCCCAGACAACTTTATCTATGTTTTAAACATATAAATCGTGACAAACAATTACTAAAAAAAACTGTTTATTGTTCCTAAATATATACTCTTATATTTGAAAAAATAAAAATTATATTTCCAGGTGACTTTAAACAGCAACAGAAAATTAAAATCCGACAATTAAAAAAATTAAAAAATAATTAACTAATTTTTACACATTTAATACTGTTTTGGGTATGAATGAATATTTGAAGCAGTCTTTGCTTGTGGGGGAATAGTTGGTATGTCTCTTGCATACTGTGAATTGTATTGGCGTGTTACCTGTTGTTATGTAGATTATTCCTACAATGTACCAGGAAAACAGCCTAATCACCATGGCATGGTTGAGCGTCAAGCCAGTTTCCGTCTGCCTTTACGAACAAATATAAGACTTTTAAAGCTGAGCATTTATAACCCACCTACATGAATTGAAGCAACTTAACCCTTTCAATACCACATTGTTTATTGCAAGCGCCCAACCGGATATCGCATTGTTGACAAAGGTCACAATGCTGTGTACCGTATTTTTTCACACTAAAAAAAATTAAACGCAATTTGCAGTGTGTACTGTTTTCAATCTTGATTTTCTGTGGAAAGACATTATTTTTTTGAAAAACTTTGTGCATGCAATTTGTAGAATATGAAATGACCTTTCCTACGATGTCAAATTTGTATATATTTTCTTAATTTTGTTTGCAAGATTTCTGGCTGAAAAAAAAAACACTTATATTTTTATTCGGGATTTCTGTCTCAAGAAAAACAACAAGATTTTCAACCTATTTTTCCTCAAGAAAAGTTTGTAAAAACTTCTCAGAAAATATAACCGTTTTTATTATAGGCTTCTTTTTCCATTTGTACCATAATCGGAACCTATTTTGCTGAAAAATCTTATCTGTTTTGAAAGTGTTCAGCTACCACGGTCACTTCGACCAGCACGAGTGGGTCCAGGCCCGCCCGCCATGCACGCCAAACCCACTGCGTTGAACGGGTGACGTGCTCGGTCCAGTTAGCTACCGTTGGTATATAGTCCGGTTTTGTCATCATCTGACTGCATGTCTGGCGACGAAATACCACGATTTGTTGCCAAATGTTCACTAGATACTTTGATAGAACTTCCCAAGTCTTTTTATAGAGTCACTATAGGCAAACATTCAAGCCAAAACCTCCGTGCAATGAGCAGACATGATGGTGATTTTTGACGAAAAAAAAACGGAAGCGTGAAATCTTGAGGTGTACTTTTCTTGGAAAATCATAATGGCGACCCCCTATACAATACATACCATTGCAATGCTTGGTAAACAAGCAACCCGTCTATATAAAACCTAACAACAGAGGGCGCCAAACAAATTAAATACAATCTCTCAAAGGCAATGCTTTTTTCTGTCGAGTTTTCTCGACATTGGGACGGAGCGACTACACAACGCATGGTCGAGTTTTCTCGACAATGGTAAGGAAGCGCTTGCATTGCGCAGTCGAGTAAACTCGACAATGGTATTGAAAGGGTTAAAACTACCCCATGCACAGAAGTGACAGAAAGTTGATGATAATCACATACCCCGGGGAAGTAATTGGTATATATAGAGCGCCCTCACACTGTCAAACATACATGGAAGGCTGATCGGTTTGTGTAACCTAGACTAGTCCGGGCTGTCTTTATCCGCAACATAGGATAAAGACTGGTACTTGCTATTCAGAATCAGTGATTCCATTGCTTACAATGATGTCATTGGATAAACGTGCAGTGACTAAAAGCTTACCGTATCTGTGTTTTGATTGGCCAGAGGCAATGTTTGTGTAGCTGACAAACATCACCTCGAACCAATCAAAACACTGATATGGAAAGCTTACTTTCGGTCGTCTGCATGCTGTGTCCGGGTGTGTGTTATGTACAGTACATGTACATGCATGTGTGCGTGTACTTGCATGTAATGTTGGTGTAGAGTTTGACGGTGTACATGTATCTCTATGTGAAATGAATGTAGGTGAAAGGTAAAGATTGACAGGGATTATCCTTTGCTACAGTCCACTCTCTGGTGTTTGTTATGAGCCTTTTTTTCTTTTCTTTTTTCTTCAGTCACGCCACGCATCTGGAACTCTCTACCACTTAATCTTCGATCTTGTCTTTGTACCGCAAAATTCAAGTCTCTTCTCAAAACTTATCTTATGTCACAGGTTTTCAATGACTAATTTTGTTGTGTCTGTTTTTCTTTGTGTTGTGTTTTGTTTTTGTTTTGTTTTTGGTTTTACTGCGCCTTGAACACCCAGCAGGGTGGATATGTGCGCATTACAAGTCTTATTTTTATTATTATTATTATTAAAGAGTGACGTCAGGTGTTAAAGGCAGTTGACAACTGTTGGAAATAACTCAAAATGCAATTATTAGCATAAAACCTTACTTGGTAACAAGTAATGGGGAGAGGTTGACGTATAAAACATTGTGAGAAACGGCTCCCTTTGAAGTAACGTAGTTTTTGAGAAAGAAGTAATTTTCCACAAATTTGATTTCGAGACCTTAGATTTAGAATTAATTTGAGGTCTCGAAATCAAGCATCAGCTAGAAAGCATACAACTTAAAGGGTGTTTTTTTCTTTCATTATTATCTCGCAACTTCGACAAACAATTGAGCTCTATTTTTTACAAGTTGGTTATTTTGTGCATACAAGGATGTTGAGATATACCAAGAGACAAGACTAGTCATTGACAATTACCAATAGTGACAACTGCCTTTAAAGCTATGTGTAACGGTGCACAACAATTAGCAAACTTTTTATTTTATGATTTTCTCGGTAAACATTGTTGTTTCCATAGATTAGTTTGGTCGTCAGTTTGATGCATCTGGAATGGGTGAGACTCGAGAGACTGTGGACTGGTGTTGGGCGCTTCAATGCCAAGATGTGGAACCTTGCTGAGGATCCAGCCTGAGCCTCACACAATCACACTACATATTGACCAGCAACATCTCCAGTCTACCTCAGGCATGTCAGGTGGGGGGAGTTTAGAATATTTTATGATTTATCTCTTTAAATACACTAAACACGTTTGATAATTTTCAAAGACCAGTCTTCTCACTTGGTGGGTGTATCCCAGCATAAGCATAAAATAACAAGCCTGTGACAATTTGGGGTCAATTGGTCATCGAAGTTCAAGAAAATGATGAAGGAAAAACACCCTGTGTGTTTTCAGATAGGAATGAAAGACTTCTGGCTAGAAGTCTTTTAATATTTTAGTGAGAAATTACCTCTTTCTCAAAATCTACGCTACTTCAGAGGGAGCCGTTTCTCACAATGTTTAAACTATCAACAGCTCTCCAATGCTCATTACCAAGTCAGTTTTTAAGTTAATATTTGTTTTGAGTAATTACCAAACTTGTACCTTCCCTTTAAGGGATGGGGTGTTTTGTTTTAGGGACAATTAGAGGTACACATAGAGGGAAACCAATGAGAGACTGGTCAAATGTTTTCAAATGGAAGTCAGTGTTCTCTACACACGTAAATTGGGAGGGCGAGCCGCCCTCCTAAAATTTAGGCCGCCCTGCCAAAGAATTTGCCGCCCTGCTAAAATTATTGGCTGCCCTGCCCAAAAAAGGACAAAGAGACTATTTTAAGACTGCATTTAATAAGATCAAACGAGTAGCTGACAAGCCAGAGTCGACTTCAAAATCATAGCATCAGGAATGCAATCGTAAACAAACATTAAAACACGATGTTCACACGGCCACATGGTTCATATGCCGAGTGCATCAACCAACCAATGCACACACACCACGCACACGTCGACGACCCCCAGACCATGGGAATACCCACTGCAAGCATAGTGCATGAACAGTCCGTACGCTGTGATTGGCCATTGATAGACTCCAACACAATAAACACGTTCACAAACTGACAAAGAATTGCTATACAGTGTGCTGCACGCATGTACAGAATGGTAAAATGTACAGCCTCGATGTTGACTTTTGCCCTTTTAGGGCTTGCGCAATGCGGGGCAAAGTTCATTGATAAATAAATATTGTTCGGTGCGTTACCGATCGATGAATCTTGATTATTTTATTACAAACAAAGTTCTTAACGGCGGAACACCAATTCATGGAAATGGTTTTTGATGGAAAAAGTAATATTTAGGGCCATAATTTGGGGATAAGAACGTCCAAAACTGTGGGTTTTGGGTTTTTTTTTTTTTTTCGTTTTGAAAATTGCACACGGAGACCGTCCGATCATCATGGTCCGGTCACCCACTTTCTAAATTCTAACATGCGGCATGCCGTTCATCCCTTTGTGGTTATAATTGGCGCGGCGCACAAAGCAAAATGTATAACAAATTGTAGTTTTGATTTAGTTTTTAAAACAAGGTTGTTCCAACCGAAATGGATGTCAATCAATAGGTAGCGTCGTCATCAGGCCCATGGGTTAACACATTATTTTAAGAAAATGGTTTTCGCAAGCATTTGTTGCTTTCACGTCCGCTGACATATCAAAATGGGCGCCATTAAACTGCCGAAACGCGTGTGTATAAAGATGAGCGTATTCACTTTATTTGTCAAGCAACACGCAACACTGAACGCCAATGCAAGTGTATTACTTTTATTACACACAGCACATCCAGCGTGTGCGCGACTAACGCCCAACACAGAACGGATCAACCACAGGACTAATTGTTATATCCCTTATATTTAGATATTTTCTAGTTACACTTTCAGGGGTTATGATCGAGCTAGTCATGCTGGGAAAAGATGGTGCGGCGAGATCGCTCATCCTTGGGAACGAGGTTGCAGATTACCCTAACTGAAGCTTAAATAAAATTATAAAGTCAAACGGTAGGAGCAGAGAACTGTTGCATCAGAAACCATCCTCGACCAGTGAACTCACAAAATAAGATGACATTGCCTATGAAAAACTAAAGCACATGAGAAAATCAACTGCTGTTGCATGACTTGTATTTATCGATAAGTCACTACAGACTTCAAGGGAAACTACTAGCTGCTATAACTAATTGGCTTTACTAAAATTACTTTTAGTTCTAATACTCTTACTCTAATAAGCACTCTTGCCTCAGTACTTTCTTGAATGCTGTGAAAAAAAATCCATTGGCAATGTCTTACCACTAGACCCTAGTGGATAGAGGCAGTTCAAATCCTGCATGTATGTGTTAGTAGCGGGTGCCACAATTGCATTCGTGATGAACATATTATTTTTTGTTTACCTTACACAGATGTGTAGTAAGCACTGTGTACTCAGTCAGTACAATGCCGCACCCATCAATCAATCAATAAAACATTTATTTCCACATTCACATCACATGGAGGCATCATCCTAAAAGCCGAGGCTTGTGGCGGATGTGCCCGTTACAGGATTACAGAACAAAACAGGAATACAGCACTAAATAGACGAATAAATAAATACATACCACTACGGTAGATAACTACACAAATGTAAATATAACTATGAAGCAGAACATGAAGTGAAGTAAACAAAGGGACAACAATAAAACAAACAATACAAATTAGAAAACATAGACGAGTAGGTAGGTAAGTAAGTAACGGCTAAGCCAACTACCAGTATAAAAAAGCAAATCGATCAATTATGTTGGGAATTTAGTAAAAACGTTTTTAGTAGGTATTTAAACGAGCTAATTGAGGGGCAATTAGTAATTGGTGGTAGAAGATTATTCCAGTTTTTTGGTCCAGTGAAAGAAATTGTGTGTTGGGAAAGAGTTGATCTAAATAGGGGAACATGAAATTTAGCTGACGACCTAGTATTGTAATCATGTACGGTGCTGTTAAAAACAAAAAGATTGAGTAATGATTTAGGAAGTTGGTTGTTTACAAACTTATACATAAAAACATCTTGCTGAAATACATTTATATTCATAAGAGACAATAGCTTATGTTTCTTAGACAAGGGAGTGGTGTGCTCGAGAAAGGGGGCCTTGCATACAATGCGAATAGCCTTTTTCTGAAGTTTAATCAACTTATCCAGATTTGACTTGTACATGTGTATGTATTGGCCCAGATAATGTTACAATAGGAGAGGTATTAAAGAATAAATGAACAATATAAGGTACGCAGAATGCTCGATGGGAGTGTACATGTATACTTCAATCTACTCATGATACCAATATTTTTTGATATTTTGTTTTCAAATTCTTTGATATGGATGTTCCATGAAAGACATTCGTCAATATAAACCCCAAGAAATTTTGTATTAGTCACTCGCTGTATGGGCTCATTATTAATTTTAACTTGACAATTACGTAAATTCAATTTCTTTTTACTTTTTGAAAAAGCCATAAATGTACATTTCTTCAAGTTGAGTGACAGTCGGTTTGCCTGGAGCCAAGTTGATACTTTGTCTAATTCAACATTAAGTACATTGATAATAGTTCCTACATGTCTAATATCACTTGAGTAGATAATATTAGTATCATCTGCGAAAAGGATAAAAGAGAGGACCGTTGAGGCATGACAAATATCGTTTATGTAAAAAGAAAATAACAATGGCCCAAGAAGGGAACCTTGTGGTACCCCACAAGTAATATTATTCAATGAAGAGGAGCAGCAGTCAATTTTAGTATATTGGTTTCTGTTCGTAAGATAACTACAAAACCAATTCAGAGTAGTACCTCTTATACCATAATAATTAAGCTTTTGAAGCAGAATATTGTGATTGATGGTGTCGAATGCCTTAGACAAGTCTAGAAAGACACCGAGCGATATACAGTTATTCTCAAAACCTTTAGTAATTTTATGGACCAGGTCTATTACAGCCATGTCAGTAGAATGATTACTTCTAAACCCGTATTGACCATTGTACAAAATACCAAATTTAGATAAAAAAGAAGAAGTTCTCATGTAGACTATTTTTTCGAGAAGTTTAGAAAAACATGATAACACAGACATTGGTCGGTAGTTAACGGTTTCACACTGGTCTCCAGCTTTGAATATGGGGGTCACTTTGGCCGTTTTCAGTTTATCGGGAAAAACACCCTTAGAAATGGACAAATTACAAACATGGCATAATGGCCGACTAATTTTGGAAATAACGGACTTAAAAACATCAGGGCTCAGGTCATCGTACCCAGCACTTTTACCATTCTTAAATGATTTGGCAATATCGCAAACCTCCTTTTGATCGGTAGGGTAGAAAAACATTGATTCAGGGTGATTACATTTTAAAAAATCTTTAAATGACACATCTGTTTGTGGAATTTTACTATTCAGTGATGGGCCAATGTTAGTGAAGTAATTATTGAATATATCAGCGACCTCATGGGGGTCATTAACTTGTCTACCCTCGTGATTAAGCTTTGTGTCTGACTTACGACTACCGGTATTATTATTCAGAATGAGCTTAATAATCTTCCATGTCTTCTTTACATCATGTTTTGCATGGTCAAATTTATCTTTATAGTATTTAGACTTAGCTTCTTTTAACAGGGTGGTTAGTTTATTACGGTAAGTTGTATACTTATGCTTATTTTGCTCAGTTGGTTTGTTGATATATTTTTTATACAGTCTATGTTTGTACTTGATAGATTTAATCAAACCAGTGGTCATCCAGCTTTTAAGTTTACAAGTCGTTTTGGATTTGACTTGTTGAACAGGAAAATTTGCATCATACATTGAGGTATACTTGGAGTGAAACAAATTGAAAGCTTGGTTAGGATCCTCATTAGACAAAACGTCACTCCAGTCAGTTTCAACAAGATCATATGAAAATCTGGCAATACCACCGGCATTGATTATCCTTCTAGATTGATTAGCACAATGTTGGGGCTGGTGAGTGTCCTTTAATGATGAGACTTGGAAGATGCGAAAATGATCTGTAATTTCAGTAAATAGAATACCACAAGACATGTCATCATCGAGATTGTTGGAAATGATGTTGGCAATGATGGTGGCAGTCGTGTCAGTAATACGGGTTGGTTTATTTATTAACGGACGATGATAATGACTAAAAATACTATTAACAAAATTCTGGGTAGATCGATGGGAACCATATTGCAAGAGATCTACGTTGAAGTCGCCCATAATAAAAGTCTTTTTGGTTTCTTTTTTAATTTGCTGGAGAACAATATCAAATGAGTCAACAAAAGTAGCAGGATTAACCTTGGGTGGCTTATATATTACACCAACAATAATGTTCTTTTGTCCCGAGCGAGGGATTTCAATAAACAGTGATTCACATAGTTATTGTCTGGGAATATGTCGTTTCTCAAATTAAATATAAGAGAATCATGTATGTACAAAGCAACGCCACCACCAGCCTTGTCTTTTCTACTATTAGAAATTAAATTGTACCCATCAATTTTAAATGGAGGGCTATTTTCATGGAGCCAGGTTTCGGTAAAACCAAGGATAGAGAACTGAAAATTCAAAAGATCAAGATAGTCGCAAATACTGTCAAAATTTTTATGAAAACTTCTTGCATTTAAATGAAAGGTAGAGAAGGTATCTTTGACAGGTTTGTGCTTGAATCTTTCTTGAAATTGATCACAGAATAAATAATCAGAGTTTTGATGTGTGTTAAGATAGAAGTTACTGTCAGGATCGACATCGGCGTTTCCAGGAAACTGATTGTTAAATATTAAAGGATTAAGTATGAGATTTGAAAGCCTATCAGTGTTAAATCTTTGATTGGTTCGGAGCTCTACAAGAGCTACATGGAAATCCATGTCATCTTCTAGGTGATTAAAAGGCAAAGCGTGCTCATGGCATGTAAGTTGACTATTGCATAACTCACAATAAGTAGTCATTGAAAAGTGTAGTATAGCATTATACTATATACAATTGCCCCAACACAGATTAAGCAACATTCCTCAGTCGTTATACTATTATGTAAGCTTTTGGTAGTAGCCGTGTAATAACATACGAGACTAATAGTAAACTCAAACGGAAAACAAGTACATGAATAACCACAAAACATGGATAAATATGAATTAAACATTGAGCAGTACTTGCTCCATGGGAATCATAGTAAAGTTAAATGTAACCATTAAGAAAATAAACTTGATACCAGGAAGCCCTGAAGTTCAAGGAGAAGAAGAAGAAGACGGGTCGGTCTTGATGTATTTGGAGCCGTTTATGTATAGTTCACCGTTGCGGAAGACAGGTCGACCGCCGGACTGATACGCTTTCTTCATTATGTCGCAAAGCTCTCTCTTCTTTGCAATGTCGGCGGCAGGGAGATCCTCCCAAATGAACACGGGGAGTTTGCAAGGGCTCGCTTGGCATGCTTCAAGATCTTCTGTCGTTCCGGCCGATACAGGAATTTGACCAGGATATGGCGAGGTTTATCTGTCAGGTCTGAGGCGTATCTCGGTGAGCGGCCGGTCCGGTGGGCGTTCTCGATAGTCACGTCGGGCATGCTAAATTTTGTTGCGAAGGTCTGCATAGCCTTTTCAAAAGGGACTATATGGTTCTCGTTGAGAGCTTCTGGTATGCCGCCTATTCTGATGTTAAAGCTTCGGGAATAGCGTTCTTGCTGGAGACTGGTTTCCTGAAGCTTACTGATGTTCGTCGTGGCCTCGTGTAACTGCTTCGCCATCTTGGATGCCCCATCAGCCAGTAATTTGTTTTCTGCTTGCAGATCTTCAACAGATTGGTTGGTAAATAGGATAGATTTCTCCATCTCTTCGTGGTCGGCCTCAATCTTCCCCATTCTGGTAAGTAGATCCTGCTGGTTGTTGATAACTTGATCTAGTTTAGAATGTAGATCAACTGCCATGTTCTTAATTTCCCGCCGCAAGCAAGATAACTCATTGTCCGATGATGAGGGGCTCTGTGATCTCGTGATAGGCCCTTGGTCACCCAACGTGCTAGGTGCGGGAAGCTTGGCACTAGGTTCGTCTGTTGAGCCAGTTGAACCCTTGCTTTTATCTTTTTTTGGAGGCATGACCTTAATCTAGAAGTCTGTTCGATGTTGTAAGGCAGAGATGGTGGAAAAAACCGAGGTTTAACGGAGAGACGGAGTGTATAATTGACAGAAAACGGAGAGCCCCACGGAGCAAGTCAAAAACACGTCCGTCTAGGTTGACTGCATATTTAAAATTTGTGAATTTGTTGTCCATAGCAACAAAGGGTCGTGGGTCCGGTGCTATGTAATGTAAGCCGATTTTACGAAACGCTAGGATTAATCCTACATATATGTACATATCTTGAGTTGGGACGAGTAACTTGTCCTAATAAGGATACATGTGTTCAATGTATCCTATACGTAGCTGCTAAGGTAATGGAACTTAACTAGTCTGAAAGCCTAAGATTAATCATATAAGTTAGGAAGAATTTGATGAAATCGAAGGCAGTTACACTTAAAGCTAAGAGAAGGGGTTTGCCCCAGTGTTTCTGGCAGTGGCTGCTGAGTGCACCACGGAATCTCAAATACCTCTAGGCCTATCAGTACTGCATAATAACGTGGGTGTCAATCAGAGTCGGGGGAGGGGGGCAGTGGTAGGGGACATAATATCAAATGTCTCGTCCATGTTTTGTTGACCACCTTTATCGTGAAGCTCATGGGCATCGTTTCTGGGGGTGTCCCCCCACTGTTTGAATGGTGGGGGACACTATGTCAAGTGTCCCCCCTCAAATATATCTAAAATGCAAAATTTTCCCGAGCCCTTCAGCGAGGCCCCGTCCCCACTGCTTTAAAGGCTTCATCGTTGACAGATTGCCCCCCCCCCCCCAGCTTAAAAAAGTGGGGGACACAATATCAAGTGTTCCCCTCCCCCGATGTGTTTGACCACCTTTATCATGAAGCTCAAGTATTGCATTGTGTAAGACCTAAACCCTGTATCCCAAACCCTGTGTCCTGCCGTCAGCATCAATCCTTCGGGGCGACGGGGGACACGCCCTCACTTTATTAAGGGTGGGGGACACTTTATCAAATGCCCCCCCCTAGTTTTTGACCACCTTTGTCATGAAGCTTAAGTATTGCTTTGTGTAAGACCAAACCCTGTGTCCTGCCATGGGCATCAATCCTGTGGGTGACGGGGGACACATGTCCCCCACTCTTTAAAGGGTGGGGGACACTTAAACAAATGCCCCCTCCCAGTTTTTGACCAGCTTTATTTTGACTCTCAGGTGTTGCACTGTGTAAGACCAAACCCTGTGTCCTGCCATCGGCATCAATCCTGGATGAATCGAAAAATTTCCCTATAAACCAATTCAAATGTAACCATCAGCAATGTTTTGCAGCTCATTAAGTGAAAAGAAGTATCAATACATCACTGCCCATGATAGCCTGGCTGGGATAATGAATAATCTTATAATATTGGTTTGACCCTCTCATTGATGTGTGATAAGCGCTGTACACTCGCTGCTTTCAGAGTCATGTTGGGAGAAAAATGAACCTCAGACAGAAGATGGTTCTCATGAATGAGCTTCTGAACATGGTGTAAGGATCATCATTGGTTGGAATTCTACTGGATTTCACTTTCACCTCATCTTACTCTTTCTCATCTTTGTTCTTTACAGAAGGAGAACTCAAGTCTAGTGCAGTGTCTTGAGGATGAGGAGCGTGGGAGTCTAAAGCTATAAAGCAGGTGATGTCACTGCTGGAGCATGAACTAGACCGAATAAATCAGGTATGAGAGATGAGAGGAACCATGTGGTGTGTCTTAGAGTAAAGAAATAGGAGTGCAGACAAATCCACTGCCAAATAACATTTTCCTTATTCTAGAGTAGATCTTGGCTGCTAGGCCAATTAGCTCCTCCAGTGACAAGAAGCAAGTTTGAATGATATTTGTTAAAGGCAGTGGACAGTATTGGTTATTGTCAAAGACTAGCCTTCACAGTTAGTGTATCTCAACATATTCATAAAATAACAAACCTGTGAAAATTTAAGCTCAATCGGTCATCAAAGTTGCGAGATAATAATGAAAAAAAAATAACCCTTCTCACACGAAGTTGTGTGCGATTAGATGGTTGATTTCTAAACTTGAGGTCTCGAAATCAAATTCGTGGAAAATATCTTCTTTCTCGAAAACTATGACACTTCAGAGGGAGCCGTTTCTCACAATGTTTTATATCATCAACCTCTCCCCATTACTTGTAATCAAGAAAGGTCTTATGATAATAATTATTTTCAGAAATTACCAATAGTGTCCACTGCCTTTAACTTTGGATAAGGATAATTGTGCTCCTGGTGACAGTTTATTAGGGGGTTTTGCCTTCATCGTAATCTTTCTTTGTTTTTTTTTTACAGAAGAAGAACTCAAGTCTAGTTCAGTGTCTTGAGGATGAGGAGTGTGAAGCAGATGATGTCACTGCTTGATCATGAACTAGACCAAAGAAATCAGGTAGGAGATGAGAGGAACCATAATAATAATAATAGTTCTTATATCGCAAATTATTTCACAATAACAGTCTCAATGCACTTTACATAAGTGCCCTGGGGTGGATTTCACAAAGAGTTAGGACTAGTCTTAGTCTTATAACGAGTTAGGACGAAGAATAGCTATACGTTTTTAATATGTCTTAGTACTAGTCCATAGTTAGGACTAGTCCTATCTCTTTGTGAAATCAACCCTAGGTCATTGGGCCGATACCACTCCTTTAATTTTTCTCAGATTCCTGGGGAGTATAAACCGGGGCAGTTGTAGCATTGGAAAGGCCTTTTTATACACAATACCCACCAACTCCCGCAGGTACCCATTTATACTACTGGCTGAAGAGAAGCAATTAAATTGAGATATCCTGCTCGAGGACACAACTGTCATGACCAGGATTCAAACCCGCACTTCGATGGCTTAACCACCCGAACTTGAATGTGGTGATCTTAACCACTTGACCTTGAGAACCTGCGATGGTGTGTCTTAGAGTCGAGGAGTAGAAATGCAGACAAGTCCAGTGTCAACATTCTGCTGCTGAGAGTATTGCTGATAAATATTTATTAAACGTAACATGTAAAATGGACAAAGTTTAAGTTCCTTCAAGCAAAATCCTGTGCTTCCTGGACACAAAATATCTGCATGTACAGGTTCAATATCACTACAGAAGACTTGTGCATTGTCAGTAAAATTGTATTGTTGGGAGTAGATCTTAACTGCTAGGCCAATGAGTTCACCCAGATGAGCTCACCCAGTGTGGAAATGTCGTAGCCGAGCGGTTAAGAGCATTAAATTCAAACTCTGGTGTTTCTGATCACCAGAGTGTGAGTTCAAATCCCCAGCCGTGACACTTGTGTCCTTAATGAAGACACTTAACCATTGCAGTCCTTAGGCTGGGACCTAGAGCCGTTGGTCCCATGTGTTGAGATGTTAGTTCATCTTCCACATAGTTGTTTAAGTACGTACATTGTGTGGACCTCGTTTGTTCGTCAGTGTTCAAGCATTTATCACAGTTTTGCCCTGTCTTGGTTTGCTCTTCTTAATGTCAACCCTTATTGCACCAACAACATCGTACTAGAGCAGGTTCGAGTGTGCACCATGGTTAAAGGCAGTGGACACTATTGGTAATTGTCAAAGACTAGCCTCCACAGTTGGTGTATCTCAACATATACATAAAATAACAAACCTGTGAAAATTTAAGCTCAATTATTATCCGAGATAATAATGAAAGAAAAATAACCCTTGTCACACGCAGTTGTGTGCGTTAAGATGGTCAATTTCGAGACCTCAAGTTCTAAATCTGAGGTCTTGAAATCAAATTCGTGGAAAATTACTTCTTTCTCGAAAACTATGGCACTTCAGAGGGAGCCGTTTCTCACAATGTTTTATATCATCAACCTCTCCCCATTACTCGTCACCGAGAAAGGTTTTATGCCAATAATTGTTTTGAGTAATTACCAATAGTGTCCACTGCCTTTAATTAAAGGTTTGACTCAAACCCAGTGTATTAGTCTAACCTCAGTCTCAAACTTCTTGACCCCAACAGTTACTGTCAGAGCATAATACCTTCAGCGAGAAGAAGGATGTGAACTAGTTGACTGATGATGAAGTATATGAAGGTGGATGAGGAAACACAACTGCATCACAGAATGAATGAGGTAAATACATCCACAGTTAATGCTTAGTTTGTGGGAAACAAGTTCATTTCTGTAGAAAGAAATACTTTAACTCTTTGGGTCTACTTCACTCTACTTATAAGAACCAAGTATTACTATTAACCGGTAGAGTCAATTTACTATTTGCATAGTATTGCAGACAAGTCCCCTGTCAAAAAACATTTTGCTGCTGAGAGTATTGCTGACAAATATTCTGAAAAACATAGCATGTAAGGGACAAAGTTTTAGTTCGTCCAAGCAAAATCCTGTGCTTTCTAGACATAAAGTATCTGCAAGTACAGATTCAATACCACTAAAGAAGACTTATGAATTGTCAGTAAAATTGTATTGTTGGGAGTAGATTCTATTAACTGAATGGCCAATAACCTCACCCAGTGACATGGAGCAAGTTTGAATCATATTGAAACACCGTGGCAGTTGAGATGGTAATTCTTCTCCACATAGTTTTTCAAGTTTTCATCAGTGTTCAAGCATTAATCACAGTTTTGCCCTGTCTTGGTTTGCTCTTCCTAATGTCAGACATTATTGCACCAACAACATCACACTAGAGCAAGTTTGAGTTTGCACCGTGGTTTATTAAAGGTTGATTCGAACCCAGGCTGGTAGACCATTGGTTGACTACTGTGGTTGACCATTTGTAACCAGCCTCGAGCCCATGGTTTCTTATCTGGTCCCAACAGCATGTTCAATTCTAACATGTGTAAAGTGCAGAAGGGAACCAGTGACACTTGCAAAAAGGCGGAAGGTTGACTAGACTTCCAAAGTGAGTCATTTGAGTAAGTGTGTCACTGCGCATGTACAATGCTAGTCAGTAGTCAATCACGGGTCAACTAAATGTGCCCACTCAACTTGCTCCTAGTATACTAGTCTAACCTCAGTCTCAAACTTCTTGACCCCAACAGTTACTGTCAGAGCATAATACCTTCAGTGAGAAGAAGGATGTGAACTATTGGACTGATGATGAAGTATATGAAGGTGGATGAGGAGACACAACTGCATCACAGAATGATGAGGTAAATACATCCACAACTAATGCTTAGTTTGTGAGAAACAAGTTCATTTCTGTAGAAAGAAGTACAAAAAAATTCTCATTTTGTGAGAAACAAGTTCATTTCTGTAGAAAGAAATACTTCTCTTTGGGTCTACTTTACTCTACTTATAAGAACCAAGTATTATTACTTACCGGTAGAGTCAATTTACTATTTGCATATTTACTATGCCATCGAGCAATATTGCTAGAACTTTTATATACAATAGCGCCCTCAACCTTCTTACCCACAATGCCTTGCGTTATGCAAGAAACGATGCCGTTCTCTTTTCTTTTCTCTTTGGCACATCAGTGAGACATTGTCAAACTAATAAGTCTTCAACTTATGACAGCCGCAATGTCATACAATGTACTTGGTTTTAAGCACTGCAGATAATATATGCACTCACAAAACTGTTTTAAAAAGGCAAAGTGTACGTTTGGTTTTTGGAACTGTGAAATGTCTCAATCCTACACAACACAATCAAACTAACCCATGAAAAATTCATGACAAAAGGTGGTCGCCTTTTTGAGATATCGCTGAAAATCCTGAGCGATTGCCATGAAGGAAGAATAATCCCTGATAGGAGAACACAATCTGAGAAGCATTACTGTAAATGACGCTCCTTATACAGTATTCAAGTTTCTTGGGATAAAAATGATATATTTTTCTATAACCCCAGTACCTCAGAGTGAAATGTCTCTCACAATGCATTATATTATCCAAAGCTGATGTTCTTCTTACTCATTGCCTTGGTGCCCTTGAAAATTAAAATATCCTGATAGGGTGCCCTTTTCCACGCACACAATGCCTTGGTGTCCTTACCTTTTTAAAAATGAAACATACGGGCATGTCTTAACTTTTGTCTTTATAGTCATTAGTTTTCAGAGCCATTACAAATCATAACAGGACCCTTTGTTAATAAATCAACTTAAAAACATGATCAGCCTATATAAAGTTATAAAGGTGAATCCTTAAAAGATTTATATTTTATATTTTCCAGTAAGTTCTTATTTCATTACTGCTTCCTTATGTTGACAGGTTGATGTACAAATTGATATTATGAAGAATGAGATAAACCGCCACACTAAGTATGGTCATCAGAGAACCAAGCAAAGCTATGGACTGAAGTGCCTGGGGTACTCATTGGAATGTATGTACTCTCCAACAAAACAATGTTGTTATACCTTGGTAACAAACTGTGAAGTTTGATTGGTATATTAGAAATACCCTTTCAATGTTCCTCAATCTGCAAGTGTCTTCACCAAAGACAATAATATTAACTATTAAAGCCAGTGGACACTATTGGTAAATGTCAAAGACTAGTCTTCTCACTTGGTGTATCTCAACATATGTATAAAATAACAAACCTGTGAAATTTTGAGCGCGATCGGTCGTCGGAGTTGCAAGATAACTATGAAAGAAAAAACACTCTTGTCAAGTTCTAAACTTGAGGTCTCGAAATCAAATTCGTGGAAAATTACTTCTTTCTCAAAAACTACGTCACTTCAGAGGGAGCCGTTTCTCACAATGTTTTATACTATCAACCTCTCCCCATTACTCTTTACCAAGTAAGGTTTTATGGCAATAATTATTTTGAGTAATTACCAATAGTGTCCACTGCCTTTAACAAGGTAAAACAATTATGAATCGACCATGATGTTTATAAAACAGTTTCTAATAAACTAGCAGATCACATAAACAACTACAGTTCAAAGTACGATTTGATACTTGGTTTGCAGTACCAATTTGCAGCTCATCGATACAGCGCTGCCCATGATAGCCAGGCTAATGAATAACCATTATTTACTTTGCCCCTCTTATTCATAAGCGATGTATACTCACTGAGTGCTGTGGGGAGAAAAATGAACCTCAGACAGAAGATGGTTCTCATGAATGAGGTTCTGAACATGGTGTAAGGATCATCATTGGTTGGAATTCTACTGGATTTCACTTTCACCTCATCTCACTCTTTCTCATCTTTGTTCTTTACAGAAGGAGAACTCAAGTCTAGTTCAGTGTCTTGAGGATGAGGAGTGTGGGAGTCTAAAGCTGAAGCAGATGATGTCACTGCTGGAGCATGAACTAGACCAAAGAAATCAGGTAGGAGATGAGAGGAACCATAATAATAATCAAACATTCTCATATCGCGCATTTCACAACAACAGTCTCTATGCGCTTTACATAAGTGCCCTGGTCATTGGGCCGTTACCAGCTCCCTTGAAAGTATAAAACCCGGGCAGTTGTAGTATTCCAAATGCTTTTTCATACACAATATTCACCAGTACCGTAGTAGAAACCCATTTATACTCCTGAGGGAAGAAAAGCAATTGTAGTGTTTCCTGCTCCAAGACATAACTGTCATCACTAAGATTTGAACCCAGAACTTGAAATTGGTGCTCTTAACCACTGGACCATGAGAACCTGCAATGGTGTGTCTAAGAGTCAAGGAATAGGAATGCAGACAAATACACTGTCAACATTCTGCTGCTGAGAGTATTGCTGATAAATATTCTTTTAAGTTAAAGCCATTATACACTTTCAGTAAACAGTATTGTCCAAGTCCCACACTTCGTGTATCACAACTTATATATAAAATAACAAACACTTCGTGTATCATAACTTGTATATAAAATAACAAACCTGTGAAATTTAAGCTCATTCGGTCATCGGAGTCGGGAGAAAATAATAGGAAAACCCACTCTTGTTTCCGCACGTTTCGCCGTGTCATGACATGTGTTTAAAATAAATCTGTAATTCTCGCTATCGAGAATTGATATTGTTTTAATGTTTTCTCAAAAAGTAAAGCATTTCATGGAACAATATTTCAAGAGAAGTCTTTCACCATTACCTTCTGTAAACCCTGTAAATTATTTGTAAATCTGTGGACTTTTGTTGTTGTTCTGTACCGAAAGTGTATAATGGCTTTAACATGTAAGGGACAAAGTTCTAAGTTCATTACAACAAATTCCTGTGCTTCCTAGACACACAATATCTGCAAGTACAGTTTCAATACCACTAAAGAAGACTTGTGCATTGTTGAGGGTAGATATTAACTGCTAGTCCAATAAGCTCACCCAGTTACAAGAAGCAAGTTTGAATCATATTGAAATACTGAGGCAGTTGAGATGGTAGTCCACCTTCCTCATTCTAGAGTAGATCTTAACTGCTAGGCCAATGAGCTCACCCAGTGACAAGGAGCAAGTTTGAATCATATTGAAATACTGAGGCAGTTGAGATGGTGGTCCACCTTCCTCATTCTAGAGTAGATCTTAACTGCTCGGCCAATGAGCTCACTCAGTGACAAGGAGCAAGTTTGAATCATATTGAAATACTGAGGCAGTTGAGATGGTGGTCCACCTTCCTTATTCTAGAGTAGATCTTAACTGCTAGGCCAATGAGCTCACTCAGTGACAAGGAGCAAGTTTAAATCAGATTGAAATACTGAGGCAGTTGAGATGGTAGTCCACCTTCCTCATTCTAGAGTAGATCTTAACTGCTATGCCAATGAGCTCACCCAGTGACAAGGAGCAAGTTTGAATCATATTGAAATACTGAGGCAGTTGAGATGGTGGTCCACCTTCCTCATTCTAGAGTAGATCTTAACTGCTCGGCCAATGAGCTCACTCAGTGACAAGGAGCAAGTTTGAATCATATTGAAATACTGAGGCAGTTGAGATGGTGGTCCACATTCCTTATTCTAGAGTAGATCTTAACTGCTAGGCCAATGAGCTCACTCAGTGACAAGGAGCAAGTTTAAATCAGATTGAAATACTGAGGCAGTTGAGATGGTAGTCCACCTTCCTCATTCTAGAGTAGATCTTAACTGCTAGGCCAATGAGCTCACCCAGTGACAAGGAGCAAGTTTGAATCATATTGAAATACTGAGGCAGTTGAGATGGTGGTCCACCTTCCTCATTCTAGAGTAGATCTTAACTGCTCGGCCAATGAGCTCACTCAGTGACAAGGAGCAAGTTTGAATCAGATTGAAATACTGAGGCAGTTGAGATGGTAGTCCACCTTCCTCATTCTAGAGTAGATCTTAACTGCTTGGCCAGTGAGCTCACCAAAAGACAAGGAGCAAGTTTGAATCCTATTTGTTCAAGTATTAATCACAGTTTTGCGCTGCCTCGGTTTGCTCTTCTTAATGTCAACCCTTATTGCACCAACAACATCACACTAGGGCAAGTTCGAGTGTGCACCATGGTTAACTAAAGGTTGACCATTTTGACTCGCACCCAGGCTGGTAGACCATGCGTTGACTATACTGGTCGACCATTTGTAACCAGCCTCTAGCCCATGGTTTCTTCACTGGTCCCAACAACATAATCCATTATAACATGTGTAAAGTGCAGAAGGGAACCAGTGACACTTGCAAAAAGGCGGAAGGTTGACTAGACTTCCAAAGTGAGTCATTTGAGTAAGTGTGTCACTGCGCATGTACAATGCTAGTCAGTAGTCAATCACGGGTCAACTAAATGTGCCCACTCAACTTGCTCCTAGTACATGTATACTAGTCTAACCTCAGTCTCAAACTTCTTGACCCCAACAGTTGCTGTCAGAGCATAATACCTTCAGCGAGAAGAAGGATGTGAACTATTGGACTGATGATGAAGTATATGAAGGTGGATGAGGAGACACAACTGCATCACAGAATGAATGATGAGGTAAATGCATCCACAACTAATGCTTAGTTTGTGAGAAACAAGTTCATCTCTGTAGAAAGAAGTACACAAAAATTCTCAATTTGTGAGAAACAAGTTCATTTCTGTAGAAAGAAATAGATAAACACTAAGGGTCTACCTCACTCTACATATAAAAACCAAGTATTATTACTTACCCGTAGAGTCAACTTACTATTTGCATATTTCCTATGCCATCGAGCAATATTGCTAAGACTTTTATATACAACAGCGCCCTCAAACTTCCAACAACAATGCCTCGCGACACGTAAGCCATGATATCGTTCTCTTTTCTCTTAGCCACGCCAATGAGACATTGTCAAATAATAAGGTCTGAACTTATGACAGTAGCCATGTCATACTTGTTTTTAAACACTGCAAATATGCATTCACAAAACTGTTTTTAAAAGGCAAAGTGTTTGTTTGGTTTTCGGAGCTGTGAAATGTCTCGATCCTACACAACACAATAAAACTAACCCATGAAATTTTCTTATTTGGCGTTGAACAAAGAGTTGACTAGAGTGAGATTCGAACCAATGACCGTCGGATTAACGTGCCGGCGCTCTACCAACTGAGCTATCTAGCCCTGTATTGGCGGTGTCAATATAGGGCTAGATAGCTCAGTTGGTAGAGCGCCGGCACGTTAATCCGGAGGTCGTTGGTTCGAATCCCACTCTAGTCAATTCTTTGTTCAACCCCAAAATCATTTACAAATTTACCCAGTCAGTTTCCCTTGTGGTTTATATTGATATCCATGAAATTTTCATTACAAAAGGTTGTCTAGTTTTTGAGATATTGCTGAAAATCCTGAGCGACTGCCATGAAGGAAAGAATAATCCCTGATAGGAGAACACAATCTGAGAAGCGTTACTGTAAATGACGCTCCTTATATTCAAATTTCTTGGGATAAAAATGATATATTTTTCCATAACCCCAGTACCTCAAAATGAAATGTCTCTCACAATGCATTATATTATCCAAAGCTGATGTTCTTCTTACTCATTGCCTTGGTGACCTTGAAATTTAAAATATCCTGATAGGGTGCCCTTTTCCAAGCACACAATGCCTTGGTGTCCTTACCTTTTTAAAAATGAAACATACGGGCATGTCTTAACTTTTGTCTTTATAGTCATTAATTTTCAGAGCCATTACAAATCATAACAGGACCCTTTGTTAATAAATCAACTTAAAAACATGATCAGCCTATCTAAAGCTACATTAGCTATAAAGGTGAATCCTTAAAAGATTTATATTTTATATTTTCCAGTAAGTTCTTATTTCATTACTGCTTCCTTATGTTCACAGGTTGATGTACAAATTGATATTATGAAGAATGAGATAAACCGCCACACTAAGTATGGTCATCAGGGAACCAAGCAAAGCTGAGGAATGAAGTGCCTGGGGTACTCATTGGAATGTATGTACTCTCCAACAAAACAATGTTGTTATACCTTGGTAACAAACTGTGAAGTTTGATTGGTCGCGAACCAACCACGTGCTGTGCAACAAATACACATGTGCCACGGCTGCACAGCGCGGCGGGTAACATGAGTGATGTAAACCGGTGTACATCACCTTGATCATTCCCAGCGTTGGTCGTTTTCCAGCGCTTAGTACGAAACGACCACGGGTTCGAGGGAACAGTGAAGAATGGTTTCTTGTTTGAACAACTGTATCACTGATTGTCTGCTATTAAATTTGGCATACTCCTGGTAATTAATGTTTGGAGATGACAACACAACTTTGAGAAGAGGAATAATCATGTTACCAAGGTATAACAAAACAATTGTGATTTGGGGTCCATGGGTTTTGGGGTCCTAAGGGGGAAAATGGCACCCTCAGCTTCGCCTTGGTTGCCATTTTCCCCCTCGGGTGTAAAAAACATCATGGACCCCGTCACAGCGTGCCACGATTGTATAATGTATCATATGGAAAATGTGGCTTGCGCTCGTGCATACTCTATGTTATTAGGCATTCTACGCTTAAACAGCTAGCGCTGGGATTCAGCACTTGCACATAAGCAGAGAATGGTGATTGTTTCAAGTACTCTTCCAATAACCAATGATGTACCATCCCTTTATGGTATGTTTCTTGAATACTAGAGGATTGGAATGAATGTACTCTTCCAATAACCAATGATGTACAACCCCTTAAAATTTGTTTCTTGAGAACTAGAGGATTGGAATGAATGTACTCTTCCAACAACCAATGATGTACCATCCCTTTATGGTATTTTTCTTGAACACTAGAGGATTGGAATGAATGTACTCTTCCAATAACCAATGATGTACCATCCATTTTTATGATATGTTTCTTGAAAACTAGAGGATTGGAATGAATGTACTCTTCCAATAACTAATGATGTACCATCCATTTTTGATATGTTTCTTGAAACTAGAGGATTGGAATGAATGTACTCTTCCAATAACCAATGATGTACCATCCATTTTTATGATATGTTTCTTGAAAACTAGATGATTGGAATGAATGTACTCTTCCAATAACCAATGATGTACCATCCCTTTGACATATGTTTCTTAAATGATAGATGATTGGAATGAATGTACTCTTCCAATAACCAATGATATATTATCCCTTTATGATATGGTTCTTAAATGATAGATGATTGGAATGAATGTACTCTTCCAATAACCAATGATGTACCATCCATTTTTGATATGTTTCTTGAACACTAGAGGATTGGAATGAATGTACTCTTCCAATAACCAATGATGTACCATCCATTTTTATGATATGTTTCTTGAAAACTAGATGATTGGAATGAATGTACTCTTCCAATAACCAATGATGTACCATCCCTTTATGATATGTTTCTTAAATGATAGATGATTGGAATGAATGTACTCTTCCAATAACCAATGATATATTATCCCTTTATGATATGGTTCTTAAATGATAGATGATTGGAATGAATGTACTCTTCCAATAACCAATGATGTACCATCCATTTTTGATATGTTTCTTGAACACTAGAGGATTGGAATGAATGTACTCTTCCAATAACCAATGATGTACCATCCATTTTTATGATATGTTTCTTGAAAACTAGATGATTGGAATGAATGTACTCTTCCAATAACCAATGATGTACCATCCCTTTATGATATGTTTCTTAAATGATAGAAGATTGGAATGAATGTACTCTTCCAATAACCAATGATATATTATCCCTTTATGATATGGTTCTTCAATGATAGATGATTGGAATGAATGTACTCTTCCAATAACCAATGATGTACCATCCATTTTTGATATGTTTCTTGAACACTAGAGGATTGGAATGAATGTACTCTTCCAATAACTAATGATGTACCATCCATTTTTGATATGTTTCTTGAAACTAGAGGATTGGAATGAATGTACTCTTCCAATAACCAATGATGTACCATCCCTTTATGATATGGTTCTTAAATGATAGATGATTGGAATGAATGTACATGTACTCTTCCAATAACTAATGATGAACCATCCCTTTATGATATGTTTCTTGAAAACTAGAGGATTGGAATGAATGTACTCTTCCAATAACCAATGATGTACCATCCATTTATGTTATGTTTCTCGAAAACTAGAGGATTGGAATGAATGTACTCTTCCAATAACCAATGATATACCATCCCTTTATGATATGTTTCTTAAATGATAGATGATTGGAATGAATGTACTCTTCCAATAACCAATGATATACCATCCCTTTATGATATGGTTCTTAAATGATAGATGATTGGAATGAATGTACTCTTCCAATAACCAATGATGTACCATCCATTTTTGATATGTTTCTTGAAACTAGAGGATTGGAATGAATGTACTCTTCCAATAACCAATGATGTACCATCCATTTTTATGATATGTTTCTTGAAAACTAGATGATTGGAATGAATGTATTCTTCCAATAACCAATGATGTACCATCCCTTTATGATATGGTTCTTAAATGATAGATGATTGGAATGAATGTACATGTACTCTTCCAATAACTAATGATGAACCATCCCTTTATGATATGTTTCTTGAAAACTAGAGGATTGGAATGAATGTACACATCCAATAACCAATGATGTACCATCCCTTTATGGTATGTTTCTTGAACACTAGAGGATTGGAATGAATGTACTCTTCCAATAACCAATGATGTACCATCCCTTTATGGTATGTTTCTTGAACACTAGAGGATTGGAATGAATGTACTCTTCCAACAACCAATGATGTACCATCCCTTTTTATGATATGTTTCTTGAAAACTAGATGATTGGAATGAATGTACTCTTCCAATAACCAATGATGTACCATCCCTTTATGATATGTTTCTCGAAAACTAGAGGATTGGAATGAATGTACTCTTCCAATAACCATTGAGATATACAACCCCTTTATGATTTCTTTTTTGAAAACTGGAAGATTAGAATGCAATTTATCTTCTAATAACCAATTATTAATCATCACTTGGTGATGTGTTTCCATCTGAAAGCTCACTGATTCTAAAGTTCATACCAGTACCAATCCACCAGAGAAATATTTCCATTTGAAAGCTCACTGATTCCAAAGTTCATACCAGTACCAATCCTCAGGAGAAATATGTCCGTCTCTGAGCTCATTGATTCTAAAGTTTATACCAGCTCTACTGATTCTTAAGTTCATACCAGTACCAATCCTCAAGAGAAATATTTCCATCTGAAAGCTCACTGATTCTAAAGTTCATACCAGTACCAATCCTCCAGAGAAATATTTCCATTTGAAAGCTCACTGATTCCAAAGTTCATACCAGTACCAATCCTCAGGAGAAATATGTCCGTCTCTGAGCTCATTGATTCTAAAGTTTATACCAGCTCTACTGATTCTTAAGTTCATACCAGTACCAATCCTCAAGAGAAATAATTCCATCTGAAAGCTCACTGATTCTTAAGTTCATACCAGTACCAATCCTCCAGAGAAATATTTCCATCTGAAAGCTCACTGATTCTAAAGTTCATACCAGTACCAATCCTCTAGAGAAATATTTCCATCTGAAAGCTCACTGATTCTAAAGTTCATACCAGTATCAGTCCTTCCGAGGAATATTTTCTTTGACAAATTTTCAGATTTAAGGACATAGCATTTGAGGAACCCATTAATCTCTGTCCATTTTTTTGATTGCAAGATGATTTCATGATAAAAACATAGTGTACAATATATACCTCATATATAGAATCCTGTAATCTGATTGGTTAATAACAGAGTCATGGAAATAGCTGTGCCTCCTTTTTCTATCAAGATGACTTCATAGTTGACTACGCCCCGGTGACTATGCCTGCCCTGAAAATAACGGTTGCAAAGAGGTCGCTCGTGTGTTCTGTATGATAGGTTGTACATGTATGACTAGTGTTCCGTGACGCAGACAACCTTTCATTGTAGTCAGTGTTGTTGATTAGAAGAATCTGTGTTCGGTATATAAAAGAAATATTGACTGCATAATCGGGGCACTGTTAAAATTATAGGCCCTCGGTGATGTCAAAACCATGGCTATGCCCTCAGCTTCACTTCAGGCATAGTCATGGTATTGACATCACCTTGGGCCTATAATTTTAACAGTGCCCCTCATAGTATTCAATATTTCCATACTAATACATGAAAAGTTTATGTAGAATTCCTACATTAGTGTTAACTGCATGTTACAAGACCTGCGCAAACTTTTGAGTGAACAAATGTAATGTGTTTTTAATACTATTTCAATGTTTTTCAGCCCAGTGAAGGAAATATAGTTTCTATGAAATTTGTTGATTCAATGTATCGACATTATATATCACTTAATATTTGAATAATCTGTTGCAAACTGCTTACCAAACAAAAAATACCTACATGGTATTACTGCAAAAATAGCAAAAATAGTTAATGGCTTGACGTTTCGACTCGTGCAGAGTCTTTCTCAAAGGCTAAAGACAACAAGACTCTGCTAGGGTCGAAACGTCAGGCCAGTAACTAAATTTTGCAAATAATATTAAAGACAGAGGACACTATTGGTAATTGTCAAACACCAGTCTTCTCACTAAGAGTATCTCATCATATGCATGAAATAACAAACCTGTGAAAATTTTAGCTCAATCGGTCATCAAAGTTGCGAGATAATAATGAAAAAAGAAACACCCTTGTCACACAGAGTTGTGTGCTTTCAGATGTTTGATTTCAAGACCTCAAATTCTAAATCTGAGGTTTCAAAATCAAATTCGTGGAAAATTACTTCTTTCTCGAAAACTACGCTACTTCAGAGGGAGCCGTTTCACACAATGTTTTATACTATCAACAGGTCCCCATTACTCGTTACAATGTAAGGTTTTAAGCTAATAAGTATTTTGAGTAATTACCAATAGCGTCCACTGCCTTTAACACAACACCAATATCATTTGTCCTTAAAATTAGTCAGGATGCAGCAAGAGCAACTTCAGGTGGGTGACTAGATCCAGGCCATATCTCATTGGGCCCCCCTGCCTGCCCCCTTTCAATGTTGGTTCCAATTGGCGGTCTTCTTCGTTACAGTCAACATTGAGCGGGGGGACGGAAGGCGGGGGAGAAATTGTTAATTATTGTCAATGGAAAGTGGACAGGGAACGATAGGAATGGGTAGATCCTTACAGACTGAGCAATAGTTGATATGTCACTTGAACGCTAAGTGGTTGGACTACCTACATGTAGTCCAACTGGATCAACCAATCCCCAGGCTCTAGTCATACTCCCATATCACTGTTTCAGAACGGTGTGGTTAGGTTATGTGACAGAGCAGAACAAGTTTTGTCAACTTTCAAAACTCAATTTGAGAGTTGTCTCCTTTAGTACTCCTTGTTTTTGGGAACAGATTTGTCCTTTTTTGCCAATCAGTATGAAAGGTATGTTGAGAAATTTATAAAAATGGACAGATGAGCCAATTACACATTTGATTTAAACTACAACTTTACTAAAGTTTTAGCACCTGAACTTGCTCCAACCTAGAGTGATTGTGTTGTTCATGGAGCATCTTTACATGTATATGTAGATGCAATATCGCTAACAAAAAGGTGGTTTATAAAGACAAGAGGAAATCTGTTTGCTGATTTGCTGAAGGTTGTTTATTTTTATGCCAACAATTGATTTAAATTGATTTCCATCTTTTTTCTTAGATTTTGTTTAAATTTGTGTGTACCTTTAATGTTTATTAAATCGAAACTCAAAATGCAAATGGTTGTTTGTTTGATTTTAAATAAACCATAAAACATGAACTAACTCTTTTGATTGTCAGATCTCTCTCTACTTCAAGTATTGTCTCCAGTCATTTGCTCTTTAAAAATAGTACAAAAATAAAAAGATCAAAGGTAAAGTAAATCAATGGTTTCTGAAAGAGCACATTCATATCAATCCTCTAGTTTTCTAATCCATATCGAAAAGGGATGGTACACTATTGGTTAGTGGAAGAGTACATTCATTCCAATCCTCTAGTATTCAAGAAACATATCAAAAAGGGATGGTACATCATTGGTTATTGGAAGAGTACATTCATTCCAATCCTGTAGTATTCAAGAAACATATCATAAAGGGATGGTACATCATTGGTTATTGGAAGAGTACATTCATTCCAATCCTCTAGTATTCAAGAAACATATCATAAAGGGATGGTACATCATTGGTTATTGGAAGAGTACATTCATTCTGATCCTCTAGTTCTCAAGAAACATACCATAAAGGGATGGTACATCATTGGTTATTGGAAGAGTACATTCATTCCAATCCTCTAGTGTTCAAGAAACATACCATAAAGGGATGGTACATCATTGGTTATTGGAAGAGTACATTCATTCCAATCCTCTAGTGTTCAACAAACATACCATAAAGGGATGGTACATCATTGGTTGTTTGAAGAGTACATTCATTCCAATCCTCTAGTTTTCAAGAAACATATCATAAAGGGATGGTACATCATTGGTTATTGGAAGAGTACATCATTCCAATCCTCTAGTGTTCAAGAAACATATCATAAAGGGAGGGTTCATCATTAGTTATTGGAAGAGTACATTCAATCCAATCCTCTAGTGTTCAAGAAACATATCGAAAAGGAATGGTACACTATTGGTTATTGGAACAGTACATTCATTCCGATCATCTAGTGTTCAAGAAACATATCACAAAGGGATGGTACGTCATTGGTTATTGGAAGAGTACATTCATTCCAATCCTCTAGTGTTCAAGAAACATACCATAAAGGGATGGTACATCATTGGTTATTGGAAGAGTACATTCATTCCAATCCTCTAGTGTTCAAGAAACATACCATAAAGGGATGGTACATCATTGGTTATTGGAAGAGTACATTCATTCCAATCCTCTAGTGTTCAAGAAACATACCATAAAGGGATGGTACATCATTGGTTGTTGGAAGAGTACATACATTCCGATCCTCTAGTATTCAAGAAACATATCATAAAGGGATGGTACATCATTGGTTATTGGAAGAGTACATTCATTCCAATCCTCTAGTATTCAAGAAACGTACCATAAAGGGATGGTACATCATTAGTTATTGGAAGAGTACATTCATTCCAATCCTCTAGTGTTCAAGAAACATACCATAAAGGGATGGTACATCATTAGTTATTGGAAGAGTACATTCATTCCAATCCTCTAGTATTCAAGAAACATATCTTAAAGGGGTTGTACATCATTGGTTATTGGAAGAGTACTTGAAACACTCACCATTCTCTGCTTATGTGCAAGTGCTGAATCCCAGCGCTAGCTGTTTAAGTGTAGAATGCCTAATAACAAAGAGTATGCAGGAGCGCAAGCCACATATTCCTGCTAACCTGTGAAATACTATTACCGTAATCACTGAATTCCCTTCTCCCACAAGCGCCGATTATTTGCTTACGGTTTAGTGGAAATTGGGCGCTGTTGTAAAATAACTTGACATTTCGATCAGTATGTTCTGATTGTATTTGACCCATCCATACATAACCCGCTGCTAGATTCAATTATAACACCCAGTACCAATATTCTGCCTTTTCATTGGTTTAGAGCGCGTCACATGATATGTCTTAGTTTTGCTAGACGACGGCCGTGTGATAGTGCATCGGTTTGCCGTGCGCTAGTCCGAAAGACTAGCACACGGCGTGCAGTACCCAGAAATCCGTTGCGTGTACGAGGATGATAAGTTAATAGTCTGTAACCATTTCGGATTACATGACACTACATGCAGCACAGTAAAAATTTTGCAATCTGTATTCGCGTCGTGTAGGATTGTAGCATTCAGGTCTGTAAAGTCTGTACATTATTTAGAAATGTTTGGGGTGTTATAAAACAAACATTGGCTGCTTTTACTTGTGCAATGGTTTAAACTATGACTCCCTCGGTGATCCCCGGAGCATTCTTTTTTCCCTCGGCTTCACCTCGGGGAAAAAAGAACGCTCCGGAGATCACCTCGGGAGTCATAGTTTTAACCATAGCACTCGAAGCAGTCAATATTTGTATACTAACTCTAGCTACCGGCCAATATCAGGCTTTTTCAATCGCAACATGAACCTATACCCTAGCAGATACCCATTTAAGTCCAATTATAGTGAAGCTCAAGAACACAAGTGCCATGACCGGGGATTTGAACCCACACCCAGGGCCCATATGCATAGTAAACTTTGTTGTGCTTAGTGTTGCAGAAAAAAGGCTTAGGTGTTAGCAAATTTCACAAGTGAGCAAGAAGATGAGGCAGATCCAGGTTGCCCATTCACAATGGATTTGTTGGGACGGTACAGTAACTTAAAAAAAAATGTAATGATCATTCCAATCCCTTTAACAAAACACTCCGAACAACCAACCTGTGAAAATCTCACGGGAACACTGGCAAAATTTACTCGGTCCACAAAACAGTAGAACAAAGATTTACCAGGTCGGCCAAGGTGTGTTTTTGTTGAAAGGGTGGGGGGGGTGTAAAACTTTGTTTTGATGTACGACGCTACGATCGACACCTACATGTACCTTTTGCATTCTACTAAACCTCAGTAGATAACACGAAAGCAAACATGTTTTGGTTTGGCACCTGTTAAGGTCTTTTTGCAGATATCCAAAAATTAATGACACACTGGGGGCCCTTGTTAGTAAAATATACTGGGCACCACAAAATATATTACTCATATCAGCAAACAGAGAGGTAATAGGGCCCATTTTCATGACTCGCTGCTTAACTTATGTAAAGATTCGATACTTACAAAGCAAGGAATTCTGCTCACAAGTCGAGCGAGTTTCACCTGTTAGCAACTTTTTGCTTGTGCACATGAGTACTCAATCTAGGCATTTTGCGCTTGCACAGCTTGTGCAGAATTTTTGTGGTTTTACATGTACAGTAAGTGAAGAATATTGATCCTGAGTGCACAATCCGGCGATAATCAAAGCCATGAAATTGGGCCCTTGGCCTTTCTTAATACAGCATGTAAACACGAAAACTTGCTAACCACAGAAAAAAATTGATAAGCCAAGATTTGTTTAAAGCAGAGTTCTCCTGCCTAACAGCTTTATAAAAGTAGGCCCTGGTGTGTAGATATATGCTTAGCACAGAGCAGAATTGCTCAGCAAAGACAGAAATAGTGTATAAGGAGATCAGGAGCCCTTGATGCAAAGTCCTTAAAGGTTTATATTTACAGCAAGTATTTACTTCTTTGTGTAGGACTCATCTGACTCAATTCTTTGGCTGTGAGTTTCTTACGATTCTGATATTGGAATTTTCCTTGCCCGGCCGCACTTGGCATCTCATTGTCACTCTTGGGATTTCAAGAAGGAGCAATGTCAACTCATCATCTGAGGTATGTACATTGTAGGTCTTATTAAAGGGAGCTGATTAAAGGCAGTGGACAATGTTGGGAATTACTCAAGCATAAAACCTTACTTGGTAACGAGTAATGGGGAGCTGTTGATAGTATAAAAACATTGTGAGGAAACGGCTCCCTCTGAAGTGATGTAGTTCTCGGGAAAGAACTAATTTTCCATGAATTTGATTTCGAGACCTCAGAATTAGACTTTGAGGTTTCGGAAATAAGGGTGTTTTTTCTTCCATCATTGTCTCACAACTTCTCTGACCAATTGCCAATAGAGCCAAAATTGACACAGGTTTGTTAATGCAAATGTTGAGATACACCAAGTGAGAAGGCTGGTCTTTGACAATTACCAATAGTGTCCAGTGTCGTTATGTAGTGGCGATAATCTGAACTCGGATCATTCAAACAGACATAGTATGATAAAAGTTAAAGCGCTGAACTGTAGCAGCACTAGTTGCACTGATTAGTAAGTTCACTCCTATACTGTAGGTCATCCATGTGACGGCACTACTTGCGCTGATTAGTAAACTCACTGCTACACTCAAGCCACTGTTAGTCATCCATGTGACGGCACTAGTTGCGCTGATTAGTAAACTCACTGCTACAATCCAGCCACTGTAGGTCATCCGTGTGACGGCACAAGTTGTGCTGATTAGTAAACTCACTACTACACTCCAGCCTCTGTGGGTCATCAGTGTGACGGCACAAGTTGTACTGATTAGTAAACTCACTGCTACACTCTAGCCACTGTAGGTCATCCGTGTGACGGCACAAGTTGTACTGATTAGTAAACTCACTGCTACACTCAAGCCACCATAGGTCATCGTGACGGCACTAGTTGCCCTGATTAATAAACTCACGACTACACTCCATCCACTGTTGGTCAGTCATGTGACGTCACCAGTTCACTGATTAGTAAACTCACTGCTAAACTCAAGCCAATGTGGGTCATCCATGTGACAGCACTAGTTGCACTGATTAGTAAACTCACTGCTACACTCCAGCCACTGTAGGTCATTCATGTGACGGCACTAGTTGCACTGATTAGTAAACTCACTGCTACACTCAAGCCTTTGTGGGTCATCCGTGTGACGGCACAAGTTGTACTGATTAGTAAACTCACTGCTACACTCCAGCCACTGTGGGTCATCCGTGTGACAGCACAAGTTGTACTGATTAGTAAACTCACTGCTACACTCCAGCAACTGTAGGTCATCCGTGTGACAGCACAAGTTGTACTGATTAGTAAACTCACTGCTACACTCAAGCCACTGCAGGTCATTCATGTGACGGCACTTGTTGCGCTGATTAGTAAACTCACTGCTACACTCAAGCCACTGTAGGTCATCCGTGTGACGGCACAAGTTGTACTGATTAGTAAACTCACTGCTACACTCCAGCCACTGTAGGTCATCCGTGTGACGGCATAAGTTGTACTGATTAGTAAACTCACTGCTATACTCCAGCCACTGTAGGTCGTCAGGGTGACGGCACAAGTTGTGCTGATTAGTAAACTCACTGCTACACTCAAGCCACTGTTAGTCATCCATGTGACGGCACTAGTTGCGCTGATTAGTAAACTCACTGCTACAATCCAGCCACTGTAGGTCATCCGTGTGACGGCACAAGTTGTGCTGATTAGTAAACTCACTACTACACTCCAGCCTCTGTGGGTCATCAGTGTGACGGCACAAGTTGTACTGATTAGTAAACTCACTGCTACACTCTAGCCACTGTAGGTCATCCGTGTGACGGCACAAGTTGTACTGATTAGTAAACTCACTGCTACACTCAAGCCACCATAGGTCATCGTGACGGCACTAGTTGCCCTGATTAATAAACTCACGACTACACTCCATCCACTGTTGGTCAGTCATGTGACGTCACCAGTTCACTGATTAGTAAACTCACTGCTAAACTCAAGCCACTGTGGGTCATCCATGTGACAGCACTAGTTGCACTGATTAGTAAACTCACTGCTACACTCCAGCCACTGTAGGTCATTCATGTGACGGCACTAGTTGCACTGATTAGTAAACTCACTGCTACACTCAAGCCTTTGTGGGTCATCCGTGTGACGGCACAAGTTGTACTGATTAGTAAACTCACTGCTACACTCCAGCCACTGTGGGTCATCCGTGTGACAGCACAAGTTGTACTGATTAGTAAACTCACTGCTACACTCCAGCAACTGTAGGTCATCCGTGTGACAGCACAAGTTGTACTGATTAGTAAACTCACTGCTACACTCAAGCCACTGCAGGTCATTCATGTGACGGCACTTGTTGCGCTGATTAGTAAACTCACTGCTACACTCAAGCCACTGTAGGTCATCCGTGTGACGGCACAAGTTGTACTGATTAGTAAACTCACTGCTACACTCCAGCCACTGTAGGTCATCCGTGTGACGGCATAAGTTGTACTGATTAGTAAACTCACTGCTATACTCCAGCCACTGTAGGTCGTCAGGGTGACGGCACAAGTTGTGCTGATTAGTAAACTCACTGCTACACTCCAGCCAATGTAGGTCATCCGTGTGATGGCACAAGTTGTACTGATTAGTAAACTCACTACTACACTCCAGCCACTGTAGGTCATCCGTGTGACGGCACAAGTTGTGCTGATTAGTAAACTCACTGCCACACTCCAGCCACTGTAGGTCATACGGGTGACGGCACAAGTTGTGCTGATTAGTAAACTCACTGCCACACTCCAGCCACTGTAGGTCATCCGTGTGACAGCACTAGTTGCACTGATTAGTAAACTCACTGCTACACTCCAGTCACTATAGGTCACCCTTGTGACGGCACCAGTTGCGCTGATAAGTAAATTTTCTGCCACACTCCAGCCACTGTAGGTCATCCATGTGACGGCACTATAGTTGCACTGATGAGTTAACTCACTGTTACACTCCAGCCACTGTAGGTCATCAGTGTGACGGCACAAGTTGCACTGATTAGTAAACTCACTGCTACACTCCAGCCACTGTGGGTCATCCATGGTACTACACTAGTTGCGCTGATTAGTAAACTCACTGCTACACTACAGCCACTGTAGGTCATTCATGTGACGGCACTAGTTGTGCTGATTAGTAAACTCACTGCTACACTACAGCCACTGTAGGTCATCCATGTGACGGCACTAGTTGCACTGATGAGTAAACTCACTGCTACACTACAGCCACTGTAGGTCATTCATGTGATGGCACCATTTACATCTGGGTGGAGAGAAGCAATTATAGACGAGTGTCTCGCTCTAGTACCACAAGTTAATTGGTTCAATTTATTACACTTATATAAAACAAGAAATGGTTAGTTTAGATTGTTACCCTTGGGTAATGAGAAGCGATTCTAGTTTAGTGTCTTGCTTAAGGACACAAGTTTTATGACCAGGATTTGAACCCACACCCTGATCACTCAGCCATCAGAACTTGAATCTGATGCACTATACAGCTTGGCTATGACATGCCAATACATAGGAATTAGCAGAAAATCTCTTTCAAACATTTCTTATCTCACTAAGGGACCATGGAAAAACTAAGAACGCGGCCGCCCGCGGTCAGACTCGTTCTAGAACGAGTCCGTCCCAAAATTGTCACGCGCCCGTCCCAAGATGGATTAAGCGTTTCACTGATTTTTAAGGTCCCTCATTATCGAACTCTATTGTTGGTGCCTTTTGTTGTTCAGATTACATGGACAAGGCAGCTCGCAAGTAAGCCACGAATTAGTAAACTCACTGCTACACTCCAGCCACTGTAGGTCATCCGTGTGACGGCATAAGTTGTACTGATTAGTAAACTCACTGCTATACTCCAGCCACTGTAGGTCGTCAGGGTGACGGCACAAGTTGTGCTGATTAGTAAACTCACTGCTACACTCCAGCCAATGTAGGTCATCCGTGTGATGGCACAAGTTGTACTGATTAGTAAACTCACTACTACACTCCAGCCACTGTAGGTCATCCGTGTGACGGCACAAGTTGTGCTGATTAGTAAACTCACTGCCACACTCCAGCCACTGTAGGTCATACGGGTGACGGCACAAGTTGTGCTGATTAGTAAACTCACTGCCACACTCCAGCCACTGTAGGTCATCCGTGTGACAGCACTAGTTGCACTGATTAGTAAACTCACTGCTACACTCCAGTCACTATAGGTCACCCTTGTGACGGCACCAGTTGCGCTGATAAGTAAATTTTCTGCCACACTCCAGCCACTGTAGGTCATCCATGTGACAGCACTATAGTTGCACTGATGAGTTAACTCACTGTTACACTCCAGCCACTGTAGGTCATCAGTGTGACGGCACAAGTTGCACTGATTAGTAAACTCACTGCTACACTCCAGCCACTGTGGGTCATCCATGGTACTACACTAGTTGCGCTGATTAGTAAACTCACTGCTACACTACAGCCACTGTAGGTCATCCATGTGACGGCACTATAGTTCCACTGATGAGTAAACTCACTGCTACACTACAGCCACTGTAGGTCATCCATGTGACGGCACTAGTTGCACTGATGAGTAAACTCACTGCTACACTACAGCCACTGTAGGTCATTCATGTGATGGCACCATTTACATCTGGGTGGAGAGAAGCAATTATAGACGAGTGTCTCGCTCTAGTACCACAAGTTAATTGGTTCAATTTATAACACTTATATAAAACAAGAAATGGTTAGTTTAGATTGTTACCCTTGGGTAATGAGAAGCGATTCTAGTTTAGTGTCTTGCTTAAGGACACAAGTTTTATGACCAGGATTTGAACCCACACCCTGATCACTCAGCCATCAGAACTTGAATCTGATGCACTATACAGCTTGGCTATGACATGCCAATACATAGGAGTTAGCAGAAAATCTCTTTCAAACATTTCTTATCTCACTAAGGGACCATGGAAAAACTAAGAGCGCGGCCGCCCGCGGTCAGACTCGTTCTAGAACGAGTCCGTCCCAAAATTGTCACGCGCCCGTCCCAAGATGGATTAAGCGTTTCACTGATTTTTAAGGTCCCTCATTATCGAACTCTATTGTTGGTGCCTTTTGTTGTTCAGATTACATGGACAAGGCAGCTCGCAAGTAAGCCACGAAGGGGTGAAGGATTAGTGTTTTCGGTCTAGCTCAGGTATACACCAGACAATGGGTTGGAGATGTCCATGTACAGCCAACCCTCAAGTTTGCCAAAGCCAATACAATAATATGGTACTGCCATAACAAGTTGAAGTGGTGACTATTATTCTTAAATTTGAAATCATCGCCAACTTATTTTGTATCTACATCTAATTATTACATTAGGACCTGTGTTTACAGAGATGCTTACACTTACACGATTTGTTCATAAAGGTACCGCGAAATCATGCTGACCGGCTCGCAATCACACAAAACACAACGCAAAATTACATCGTAGTACACAAACACACTGTATCCAGCGACACACTCACACACAGTGTTTTCAATATTCAGGCCTAGTAGTCTTGTTACTTTGCGTGCAACGAACTATAATGCAAGAAACATTGAACGCTAGAGGGCTTTCCTAAACAATGTGATATAGCGGGAGAGCCGCCCTCCGTTGGAAAATTTGCGCAACAGTTTACGAAATTAGTTACAACCGCCTTGAGATTAAGACTTTCGGGAGAATCTGGTGTCCGAAAATTGCAATACTAACCAGCGTACAACATTGGCGCCGTTGCTGGTGCCTTGGGCATGTCAACAACGTGGTGAATTTTCAGCAGTTCCTTGGGAATATTTAGCGTGTTTAAGAAAAACTACATAACGTGTTGGCTTCATTGTTCAAACATGAAACATTTTGGATACCTTGGATGTACAAAAAAAGGTATAGTTTTACTGTTTAATGTAAGATGTTTTTCCTATTGATTTTGCTTTATTCTGTTGTATTTTGGGGGATTATTTTGCATGGCGGTCGTGCAAAAACGCAATATTTTTTTTTTTAATATGCGGTTGTGTTTTGACTTATTGCGTGAAAAGGGCTAGGATTAATCTTTTTGTAACTTAAAAAAAAAACTAGTCAAAATATAAACTAGACCGGAGACACAGTTATTATAATTTACATGGATCTTTGGTTGTTGTTTATTTATTGAAATGACAGTTTACGTAAATTGCAGTGGAAAGAACTTAGGTTTATATCTACCCAGATAAGCCGATTATAACTACACAGTGGTTTTCGGCCTCACCATTGTTCCTTTGTTATACAGTGGGTCTTCCTCAAGACCCGGTGGTTGAGAAGAACGCGTTCCACTCCGTAGATTTTCTTTTGTTCAATTTGTCACGCGAAGGAACGCGTCGCGACGCGGTCGTTCCCGTGACATAGTTTATCCATGGTCCCTAAGTGATCATTCAGATTGTTACGTCAACCCCCCCCCCTTCTAGAGAACATATATCGATTCTGCAGAAGTGCATACATTTTTAGGATGAATTTGTATCACAACAATTTTCTACTTGCAGTCAAAGGACAATACAGAGTGTATACACGAACTAAATAAAAGCACTTGGTTTTGCAAAGCATCAACATTTACAAATCAAAGTTGTACCATGGTTAAAATATGGATTGAAATCAACCAGTTTTCAAGACATGTCATGTATCTCTGATCAATTATAAACAGCTCTTCATCATTCAAATTTTGCAGACATTCTTTTCAAGAAGTTATTTGACTGTTGCCATTGACTGATGTTACATCATGAAGGAGATACTGAGCTGCCTCTTTGAGTGAACTCAACTTTCTTCACTGCTGGTAAGTCATATATAATAATTGTTCCATATCTCTCTCCTCAGACAACTCTACACTATGTAGTAACAATACCTACTTTTTATTGGGACATTGTTACCCCTGGTCAGTAAACTCACTGCTACACTCCAGCCACTGTAGGTTACCATGTGACAGCACAGGTCGTCCATGAGATGGGACTAGTTGCACTGATTAGTTAACTCACTGCTACACTCCAACCACTGTAGGTCAGTCATGTGACGGCACTAGTTGCACTGATTTGTAAACTCACTGCTACACTGCAGCCTATGTGTGTCATTCATGTGATGGCACTAGTTGCGCTGATCAGTAAACTCACTGCTACACTCCAGCCACTGTGGGTCATTCATGGGACGGTATTAGTTGCACTGATTTGTAAACTCACTGCTACACTGCAGCCTATGTGTGTCATTCATGTGATGGCACTAGTTGCGCTGATCAGTAAACTCACTGCGCTGATCAGTAAACTCACTGCTACACTCCAGCCACTGTAGGTCAGTCATGTGACGGCACCAGTTGCACTGATTTGTAAACTCACTGCTACACTGCAGCCTATGTGTGTCATTCATGTGATGGCACTAGTTGCGCTGATCAGTAAACTCACTGCTACACTCCAGCCACTGTGAGTCAGTCATCGTGACGGCAATAGTTGCGCTGATTAGTAAACTCACTGCTACACTCCAGGCACCGTAGGTCATCGTGACGACACTAGTTGGGCTGACTAGTAAACTCACTGCTACACTCCAGCCACTGTAGGTCAGTCATGTGATGGCACCAGTCGCGCTGATTAGTAAACTCACTGCTACACTCAAGCAACTGTAGGTCATTTATGTGACGGCACAAGTTGTGCTGATTAGTAAACTCACTGCTACACTCCAGCCACTGTAGGTCATCCGTGTGACGGGACAAGTTGTACTGATTAGTAAACTCCCTACTACACTCCAGCCACTGTAGGTCATCCGGGTGATGGCACAAGTTGTGTAGATTAGTAAACTCACTGCTACACTCCAGCCACTGTAGGTCATCCGTGTGACGGCACAAGCTGTACTGATTAGTAAACTCACTGCTACACTCCAGCCACTGTGAGTCAGTCATCGTGACGGCACTAGTTGCGCTGATTAGTAAACTCACTGCTACACTCCAGCCACTGTAGGTCATCCGTGTGACGGCACAAGCTGTACTGATTAGTAAACTCACTGCTACACTCCAGCCACCGTAGGTCATCGTGACGGCACTAGTTGCGCTGATTAGTAAACTCACTGCTACACTCAAGCCACTGTAGGTCAGTTATATGTGACGGCACAAGTTGCGCTGATTGTGAAACTCACTGCTACACTCAAGCCACTGTGGGTCATCCATGTGACAGCACTAGTTGCACTGATTAGTAAACTCACTGCTACACTCCAGTCACTATAGGTCACCCTTGTGACGGCACCAGTTGCGCTGATAAGTAAATTTTCTGCCACACTCCAGCCACTGTAGGTCATCCATGTGACGGCAATATAGTTGCACTGATGAGTAAACTCACTGTTACACTCCAGCCACTGTGGGTCATCCATGTGACGGCACAAGTTGCACTGATTAGTAAACTCACTGCTACACTCCAGCCACTGTGGGTCATCCATGGGACTACACTAGTTGCGCTGATTAGTAAACTCACTGCTACACTACAGCCACTGAAGGTCATCCATGTGACGGCACTATAGTTCCACTGATGAGTAAACTCACTGCTACACTCCAGCCACTGTGGGTCATCCATGTGACGGCACAAGTTGCACTGATTAGTAAACTCACTGCTACACTCCAGCCACTGTGGGTCATCCATGTGACTACACTAGTTGCGCTGATTAGTAAACTCACTGCTACACTACAGCCACTGAAGGTCATCCATGTGACGGCACTATAGTTCCACTGATGAGTAAACTCACTGCTACACTCCAGCCACTGTAGGTCATCCATGTGACGGCACTAGTTGTGCTGATTAATAAACTCACTGCTACACTCAAGCCACTGTAGGTCATCCATGTGACGGCACTAGTTGCACTGATGAGTAAACTCACTGCTACACTCCAGCCACTGTAGGTCATTCATGTGATGGCACCATTTACATATTTACATCTGGGTGGAGAGAAGCAATTATAGACGAGTGTCTCGCTCTAGTACCACAAGTTAATTGGTTCAATTTATAACACTTATATAAAACAAGAAATGGTTAGTTTAGATTGTTACCCTTGGGTAATGAGAAGCGATTCTAGTTTAGTGTCTTGCTTAAGGACACAAGTTTTATGACCAGGATTTGAACCCACACCCTGATCACTCAGCCATCAGAATTTGAATCTGATGCACTATACAGCTTGGCTATGACATGCCAATACATAGGAATTAGCAGAAAATCTCTTTCAAACATTTCTTATCTCACTAAGTGATCATTCAGATTGTTACGTCAACCCCCCCCCTTCTAGAGAACATATATCGATTCTGCAGAAGTGCATACATTTTTAGGATGAATTTGTATCACAACAATTTTCTACTTGCAGTCAGTGGACAATACAGAGTGTTTACACAAACTAAATCAAAGCACTTGGTTTTGCAAAGCATCAACATTTACAAATCAAAGTTGTACGATGGTTGAAATATGGATTGAAATCAACCAGTTTTCAAGACATGTCATGTATCTCTGATCAATTATAAACAGCTCTTCATCGTTCAAATTTTGCAGACATTAATTTCAAGAAGTTATTTGACTGTTGCCATTGAGTGATGTTACATCATGAAGGAGATACTGAGCTGCCTCTCTGAGTGAACTCAACTTTCTTCACTGCTGGTAAGTCATATATAATAATTGTTCCATATCTCTCTCCTCAGACAACTCTACACTCTGTAGTAACAATACCTACTTTTTATTGGGACATTGTTACCCCTGGTCAGTAAACTCACTGCTACACTCCAGCCACTGTAGGTTACCATGTGACAGCACAGGTCGTCCATGAGATGGGACTAGTTGCACTGATTAGTTAACTCACTGCTACACTCCAGCCACTGTGGGTCATTCATGTGACGGCACTAGTTGCACTGATTAGTAAACTCACTGCTACACTCCAGCCACTGTAGGTCATTCATGTGACGGCACTAGTTGTGCTGATTAGTAAACTCACTGCTACACTCAAGCCACTGTAGGTCATCCATGTGACAGCACTAGTTGCGCTTATAAGTAAATTTCCTGCTACACTACAGCCACTGTATGTCATCCATGTGACGGCACTAGTTGCACTTATTAGTTAACTCACTGCTACACTCCAGCCACTGTAGGTCAGTCATGTGACGGCACTAGTTGCACTTATTAGTTAACTCACTGCTACACTCCAGCCACTGTAGGTCAGTCATGTGACGGCACCAGTTGCACTGATTTGTAAACTCACTGCTACAATGCAGCCTATGTTGGTCATTCATGTGATGGCACTAGTTGCGCTGATCAGTAAACTCACTGCTACACTCCAGCCACTGTGGGTCATTCATGTGACGGCACTAGTTGCACTGATTAGTAAACTCACTGCTACACTCCAGCCACTGTAGGTCATTCATGTGACGGCACTAATGTGCTGATTAGTAAACTCACTGCTACACTCAAGCCACTGTAGGTCATCCATGTGACAGCACTAGTTGCGCTTTTAAGTAAATTTCCTGCTACACTACAGCCACTGTATGTCATCCATGTGACGGCACTATAGTTGCACTGATGAGTAAACTCACTGCTACACTCCAGCCACTGTAGGTCATCCATGTGACGGCACAAGTTGTACTGATTAGTAAACTCACTACTACACTCCAGCCACTGTAGGTCATCCATGTGACGGCACTAGTTGTGCTGATTGTTAAACTCACTGCTACACTCAAGCCACTGTAGGTCATTCATGTGACGGCACTAGTTGCATTGATTAGTAAACTCACAGCTACACTCCAGCCACTGTAGGTCATCCATGTGACGGCACTAGTTGCACTGATTAGTAAACTCACTACTACACTCAAGCCACTGTAGGTCATTCATGTGACGGCACTAGTTGCACTGATTAGTAAACTCACTGCTACACTCCAGCCACTGTAGGTCATTCATGTGACGGCACTAGTTGTGCTGATTAGTAAACTCACTGCTACACTACAGCCACTGTAGGTCATCCATGTCACGGCACTATAGTTTCACTGATGAGTAAACTCACTGCTACACTCCAGCCACTGTAGGTCATCCATGTGACGGCACTAGTTGTGCTGATTAATAAACTCACTACTACACTCCAGCCACTGTAGGTCATCCGTGTGACGGCACAAGTTGTACTGATTAGTAAACTCACTACCACACTCCAGCCACTGTAGGTCATCCGTGTTACGGCATTAGTTGTACTGATTAGTAAACTCACTACTACACTCCAGCCACTGTAGGTCATCCATGTGACGGCACTAGTTGCACTGATTAGTAAACTCACTACTACACTCAAGCCACTGTAGGTCATTCATGTGACGGCACTAGTTGCACTGATTAGTAAACTCACTGCTACACTCCAGCCACTGTAGGTCATTCATGTGACGGCACTAGTTGTGCTGATTAGTAAACTCACTGCTACACTACAGCCACTGTAGGTCATCCATGTCACGGCACTATAGTTTCACTGATGAGTAAACTCACTGCTACACTCCAGCCACTGTAGGTCATCCATGTGACGGCACTAGTTGTGCTGATTAATAAACTCACTACTACACTCCAGCCACTGTAGGTCATCCGTGTGACGGCACAAGTTGTACTGATTAGTAAACTCACTACCACACTCCAGCCACTGTAGGTCATCCGTGTTACGGCATTAGTTGTACTGATTAGTAAACTCACTACTACACTCCAGCCACTGTAGGTCATCCATGTGACGGCACAAGTTGTACTGATTAGTAAACTCACTGCTACACTCCAGCCTTTGTGGGTCATCCGTGTGACGGCACAAGTTGTACTGATTAGTAAACTCACTGCTACACTCCAGCCACTGTAGGTCATCCATGTGACGGCACAAGTTGTACTGATTAGTAAACTCACTGCTACACTCCAGCCACTGTAGGTCATCCATGTGACGGCACAAGTTGTACTGATTAGTAAACTCACTGCTACACTGCAGCCACTGTAGGTCATCCGTGTGACGGCATTAGTTGTACTGATTAGTAAACTCACTGCTACACTCCAGCCACTGTAGGTCATCCGTGTGACAGCACAAGTTGTACTGATTAGTAAACTCACTGCTACACTGCAGCCACTGTAAGTCATCCATGTGACGGCACTATAGTTGCACTGATAAGTAAACTCACTGCTACACTCCAGCCACTGTAGGTCATCCGTGTGACAGCACAAGTTGTACTGATTAGTAAACTCACTGCTACACTCCAGCCACTGTAGGTCATCCATGTGACGGCACAAGTTGTACTGATTAGTAAACTCACTGCTACACTGCAGCCACTGTAGGTCATCCGTGTGACGGCATTAGTTGTACTGATTAGTAAACTCACTGCTACACTCCAGCCACTGTAGGTCATCCGTGTGACAGCACAAGTTGTACTGATTAGTAAACTCACTGCTACACTGCAGCCACTGTAAGTCATCCATGTGACGGCACTATAGTTGCACTGATAAGTAAACTCACTGCTACACTCCAGCCACTGTAGGTCATCCGTGTGACGGCACAAGTTGTACTGATTAGTAAACTCACTGCTACACTCCAGCCACTGTAGGTCATCCATGTGACGGCACAAGTTGTACTGATTAGTAAACTCTCTGCTACACTCAAGCCACTGGGGGTCATCAATGTGACGGCACTAGTTGCGCTGATTAGTAAACTCACTGCTACACTCAAGCCACTGCAGGTCATTCATGTGACGGCACTTGTTGCGCTGATTAGTAAACTCACTGCTACACTCCAGCCTTTGTGGGTCATCCGTGTAACGGCACAAGTTGTACTGATTAGTAAACTCACTGCTACACTCCAGCCACTGTAGGTCATCCATGTGACGGCACTATAGTTGTACTGATTAGTAAACTCACTACTACACTCCAGCCACTGTAGGTCATCCGTGTGACAGCACAAGTTGTACTGATTAGTAAACTCACTGCTACACTCCAGCCACTGTGGGTCATCCGTGTGACGGCACAAGTTGTACTAATTAATAAACTCACTGCTACACTCCAGCCACTGTAGGTCATCCGTGTGACGGTACAAGTTGTACTGATTAGTAAACTCACTACTACACTCCAGCCACTGTAGGTCATCCGTGTGATTGCACAAGTTGTACTGATTAGTAAACTCACTGCCACACTCCAGCCACTGTAGGCCATCCGTGTGACAGCACTAGTTGCACTGATTAGTAAACTCACTGCTACACTCCAGTCACTATAGGTCATCCGTGTGACAGCACAAATTGTGCTGATTAGTAAACTCACTGCCACACTCCAGCCACTGTAGGTCATCCGTGTGACAGCACTAGTTGCACTGATTAGTAAACTCACTGCTACACTCCAGTCACTATTGGTCATCCGTGTGACAGCACAATTTGTGCTGATTAGTAAACTCACTGCTACACTCCAGCCACTGTAGGTCATCCGTGTGACAGCACAAGTTGTGCTGATTAGTAAACTCACTGCCACACTCCAGCCACTGTAGGTCATCCGTGTGACAGCACTAGTTGCACTGATTAGTAAACTCACTGCTACACTCCAGTCACTATAGGTCACCCTTGTGACGGCACCAGTTGCCTTGATTAGTAAACTCACTGCTACACTCCAGCCACTGTAGGTCGTCCTGGTGACGGCACAAGTTGTGCTGATTAGTAAACTCACTGCTACACTCCAGCCACTGTAGGTCATCCGTTTGACGGCACAAGTTGTACTGATTAGTAAACTCACTACTACACTCCAGCCACTGTAGGTCATCCGTGTGATGGCACAAGTTGTACTGATTAGTAAACTCACTGCTACACACCAGCCACTGTAGGTCATACGGGTGACGGCACAAGTTGTACTGATTAGTAAACTCACTGCTACACTCCAGCCACTGTAGGTCATTCATGTGACGGCACTAGTTGTGCTGATTAGTAAACTCACTGCTACACTCAAGCCACTGTAGGTCATCCATGTGACAGCACTAGTTGCGCTTATAAGTAAATTTCCTGCTACACTACAGCCACTGTATGTCATCCATGTGACGGCACTAGTTGCACTTATTAGTTAACTCACTGCTACACTCCAGCCACTGTAGGTCAGTCATGTGACGGCACTAGTTGCACTTATTAGTTAACTCACTGCTACACTCCAGCCACTGTAGGTCAGTCATGTGACGGCACCAGTTGGACTGATTTGTAAACTCACTGCTACAATGCAGCCTATGTTGGTCATTCATGTGACGGCACTAGTTGCGCTGATCAGTAAACTCACTGCTACACTCCAGCCACTGTGGGTCATTCATGTGACGGCACTAGTTGCACTGATTAGTAAACTCACTGCTACACTCCAGCCACTGTAGGTCATTCATGTGACGGCACTAGTTGTGCTGATTAGTAAACTCACTGCTACACTCAAGCCACTGTAGGTCATCCATGTGACAGCACTAGTTGCGCTTATAAGTAAATTTCCTGCTACACTAAAGCCACTGTATGTCATCCATGTGAAGGCACTATAGTTGCACTGATGAGTAAACTCACTGCTACACTCCAGCCACTGTAGGTCATCCATGTGACGGCACAAGTTGTACTGATTAGTAAACTCACTACTACACTCCAGCCACTGTAGGTCATCCATGTGACGGCACTAGTTGTGCTGATTAGTAAACTCACTTCTACACTCAAGCCACTGTAGGTCATTCATGTGACGGCACTAGTTGCATTGATTAGTAAACTCACAGCTACACTCCAGCCACTGTAGGTCATCCATGTGACGTCACTAGTTGCACTGATTAGTAAACTCACTACTACACTCAAGCCACTGTAGGTCATTCATGTGACGGCACTAGTTGCACTGATTAGTAAACTCACTGCTACACTCCAGCCACTGTAGGTCATTCATGTGACGGCACTAGTTGTGCTGATTAGTAAACTCACTGCTACACTACAGCCACTCTAGGTCATCCATGTCACGGCACTATAGTTTCACTGATGAATAAACTCACTGCTACACTCCAGCCACTGTAGGTCATCCATGTGACGGCACTAGTTGTGCTGATTAATAAACTCACTACTACACTCCAGCCACTGTAGGTCATCCGTGTGACAGCACAAGTTGTACTGATTAGTAAACTCACTACTACACTCCAGCCACTGTAGGTCATCCGTGTTACGGCATTAGTTGTACTGATTAGTAAACTCACTACTACACTCCAGCCACTGTAGGTCATCCATGTGACGGCACAAGTTGTACTGATTAGTAAACTCACTACTACACTCCAGCCACTGTGGGTCATCAATGTGACGGCACTAGTTGCGCTGATTAGTAAACTCACTGCTACACTCAAGCCACTGCAGGTCATTCATGTGACGGCACTTGTTTGCGCTGATTAGTAAACTCACTGCTACACTCAAGCCTTTGTGGGTCATCCGTGTGACGGCACAAGTTGTACTGATTAGTAAACTCACTGCTACACTGCAGCCACTGTAAGTCATCCATGTGACGGCACTATAGTTGCACTGATTAGTAAACTCACTGCTACACTCCAGCCACTGTGGGTCATCAATGTGACGGCACTAGTTGCGCTGATTAGTAAACTCACTGCTACACTCAAGCCACTGCAGGTCATTCATGTGACGGCACTTGTTTGCGCTGATTAGTAAACTCACTGCTACACTCAAGCCTTTGTGGGTCATCCGTGTGACGGCACAAGTTGTACTGATTAGTAAACTCACTGCTACACTGCAGCCACTGTAAGTCATCCATGTGACGGCACTATAGTTGCACTGATTAGTAAACTCACTGCTACACTCCAGCCACTGTGGGTCATCCATGTGACGGCACTAGTTGCACTGATAAGTAAACTCACTGCTACACTCCAGCCACTGTAGGTCATCCGTGTGACGGCACAAGTTGTACTGATTAGTAAACTCACTGCTACACTGCAGCCACTGTAAGTCATCCATGTGACGGCACTATAGTTGCACTGATTAGTAAACTCACTGCTACACTCCAGCCACTGTAGGTCATCCGTGTGACAGCACAAGTTGTACTGATTAGTAAACTCACTGCTACACTCCAGCCACTGTGGGTCATCCGTGTGACGGCACAAGTTGTACTAATTAATAAACTCACTGCTACACTCCAGCCACTGTAGGTCATCCGTGTGACGGTACAAGTTGTACTGATTAGTAAACTCACTACTACACTCCAGCCACTGTAGGTCATCCGTGTGATGGCACAAGTTGTACTGATTAGTAAACTCACTGCCACACTCCAGCCACTGTAGGTCATCCGTGTGACAGCACAAGTTGTGCTGGTTAGTAAACTCACTGCCACACTCCAGCCACTGTAGGTCATCCGTGTGACAGCACTAGTTGCACTGATTAGTAAACTCACTGCTACACTCCAGTCACTATAGTACACCCTTGTGACGGCACCAGTTGCGCTGATTAGTAAACTCACTGCTACACTCCAGCCACTGTAGGTCGTCCTGGTGACGGCACAAGTTGTGCTGATTAGTAAACTCACTGCTACACTCCAGCCACTGTAGGTCATCCGTTTGACGGCACAAGTTGTACTGATTAGTAAACTCACTACTACACTCCAGCCACTGTAGGTCATCCGTGTGACGGCACAAGTTGTACTGATTAGTAAACTCACTGCTACACACCAGCCACTGTAGGTCATACGGGTGACGGCACAAGTTGTACTGATTAGTAAACTCACTGCCACACTCCAGCCACTGTAGGTCATCCGTGTGACAGCACTAGTTGCACTGATTAGTAAACTCACTACTACACTCCAGCCACTGTAGGTCATCCGTGTGACGGCACAAGTTGTACTGATTAGTAAACTCACTACTACACTCCAGCCACTGTAGGTCATCCGTGTGACAAGTTGTACTGATTAGTAAACTCACTGCCACACTCCAGCCACTGTAGGTCATCCGTGTGACAGCACTAGTTGCACTGATTAGTAAACTCACTGCTACACTCCAGTCACTATAGGTCACCCTTGTGACGGCACCAGTTGCGCTGATAAGTAAATTTTCTGCCACACTCCAGCCACTGTAGGTCATCCATGTGACGGCACAAGTTGTACTGATTAGTAAACTCACTGCTACACTGCAGCCACTGTAAGTCATCCATGTGACGGCACTAGTTGTACTGATTAGTTAACTCACTACTACACTCCAGCCACTGTAGGTCATCCGTGTGACAGCACAAGTTGTACTGATTAGTAAACTCACTGCTACACTGCAGCCACTGTAAGTCATCCATGTGACGGCACTATAGTTGTACTGATTAGTAAACTCACTACTACACTCCAGCCACTGTGGGTCATCCGTGTGACGGTACAAGTTGTACTGATTAGTAAACTCACTACTACACTCCAGCCACTGTAGGTCATCCGTGTGACGGCACAAGTTGTACTGATTAGTTAACTCACTACTACACTCCAGCCACTGTAGGTCATCCGTGTGACAGCACAAGTTGTACTGATTAGTAAACTCACTGCTACACTCCAGACACTGTAGGTCATCCGTGTGACGGTACAAGTTGTACTGATTGGTAAACTCACTACTACACTCCAGCCACTGTAGGTCATCCGTGTGACGGCACAAGTTGTACTGATTAGTAAACTCCCTGCCACACTCCAGCCACTGTAGGTCATCCGTGTGACAGCACAAGTTGTACTGATTAGTAAACTCACTGCTACACTCCAGCCACTGTGGGTCATCCGTGTGACGGCACAAGTTGTACTAATTAATAAACTCACTGCTACACTCCAGCCACTGTAGGTCATCCGTGTGACGGTACAAGTTGTACTGATTAGTAAACTCACTACTACACTCCAGCCACTGTAGGTCATCCGTGTGATGGCACAAGTTGTACTGATTAGTAAACTCACTGCCACACTCCAGCCACTGTAGGCCATCCGTGTGACAGCACTAGTTGCACTGATTAGTAAACTCACTGCTACACTCCAGTCACGATAGGTCATCCGTGTGACAGCACAAATTGTGCTGATTAGTAAACTCACTGCCACACTCCAGCCACTGTAGGTCATCCGTGTGACAGCACTAGTTGCACTGATTAGTAAACTCACTGCTACACTCCATTCACTATTGGTCATCCGTGTGACAGCACAATTTGTGCTGATTAGTAAACTCACTGCCACACTCCAGCCACTGTAGGTCATCCGTGTGACAGCACAAGTTGTGCTGATTAGTAAACTCACTGCCACACTCCAGCCACTGTAGGTCATCCGTGTGACAGCACTAGTTTCACTGATTAGTAAACTCACTGCTACACTCCAGTCACTATAGGTCACCCTTGTGACGGCACCAGTTGCGCTGATTAGTAAACTCACTGCTACACTCCAGCCACTGTAGGTCGTCCTGGTGACGGCACAAGTTGTGCTGATTAGTAAACTCACTGCTACACTCCAGCCACTGTAGGTCATCCGTTTGACGGCACAAGTTGTACTGATTAGTAAACTCACTACTACACTCCAGCCACTGTAGGTCATCCGTGTGACGGCACAAGTGGTACTGATTAGTAAACTCACTGCTACACACCAGCCACTGTAGGTCATACGGGTGACGGCACATGTTGTACTGATTAGTAAACTCACTGCCACACTCCAGCCACTGTAGGTCATCCGTGTGACAGCACTAGTTGCACTGATTAGTAAACTCACTACTACACTCCAGCCACTGTAGGTCATCCGTGTGACGGCACAAGTTGTACTGATTAGTAAACTCACTACTACACTCCAGCCACTGTAGGTCATCCGTGTGACGGCACAAGTTGTACTGATTAGTAAACTCACTGCCACACTCCAGCCACTGTAGGTCATCCGTGTGACAGCACTAGTTGCACTGATTAGTAAACTCACTGCTACACTCCAGTCACTATAGGTCACCCTTGTGATGGCACCAGTTGCGCTGATAAGTAAATTTTCTGCCACACTCCAGCCACTGTAGGTCATCCATGTGACGGCACAAGTTGCACTGATTAGTAAACTCACTGCTACACTCCAGCCACTGTGGGTCATCCATGGGACTTCACTAGTTGCGCTGATTAGTAAACTCACTGCTACACTACAGCCACTGTAGGTCATCCATGTGACGGCACTAGTTGTGCTGATTAATAAACTCACTGCTACACTCAAGCCACTGTAGGTCATCCATGTGACGGCACTAGTTGCACTGATGAGTAAACTCACTGCTACACTCCAGCCACTGTAGGTCATTCATGTGATGGCACCATTTACATCTGGGTGGAGAGAAGCAATTATAGACTAGTGTCTCGCTCTAGTACCACAAGTTAATTGGTTCAATTTATAACACTTATATAAAACAAGAAATGGTTAGTTTAGATTGTTACCCTTGGGTAATTAGAAGCGATTCTAGTTTAGTGTCTTGCTTAAGGACACAAGTTTTATGACCAGGATTTGAACCCACACCCTGATCACTCAGCCATCAGAATTTGAATCTGATGCACTATACAGCTTGGCTATGACATGCCAATACATAGGAATTAGCAGAAAATCTCTTTCAAACATTTCTTATCTCACTAAGTGATCATTCAGATTGTTACGTCAACCCCCCCCCCCTTCTAGAGAACATATATCGATTCTGCAGAAGTGCATACATTTTTAGGATGAATTTGTATCACAACAATTTTCTACTTGCAGTCAGTGGACAATACAGAGTGTTTACACAAACTAAATCAAAGCACTTGGTTTTGCAAAGCATCAACATTTACAAATCAAAGTTGTACGATGGTTGAAATATGGATTGAAATCAACCAGTTTTCAAGACATGTCATGTATCTCTGATCAATTATAAACAGCTCTTCATCATTCAAATTTTGCAGACATTATTTTCAAGAAGTTATTTGACTGTTGCCATTGACTGATGTTACATCATGAAGGAGATACTGAGCTGCCTCTCTGAGTGAACTCAACTTTCTTCACTGCTGGTAAGTCATGTATAATAATTGTTCCATATCTCTCACCTCAGACAACTCTACACTATGTAGTAACAATACCTACTTTTTATTGGGACATTGTTACCCCTGGTCAGTAAACTCACTGCTACACTCCAGCCACTGTAGGTTACCATGTAACAGCACAGGTCGTCCATGAGATGGGACTAGTTGCACTGATTAGTTAACTCACTGCTACACTCCAGCCACTGTAGGTCAGTCATGTGACGGCACCAGTTGCACTGATTTGTAAACTGACTGCTACACTGCAGCCTATGTGGGTCATTCATGTGATGGCACTAGTTGCGCTGATCAGTAAACTCACTGCTACACTCCAGCCACTGTAGGTCAGTCATGTGACGGCACCATTTGCACTGACTGATTAGTAAACTCAATGCTACACTCCAGCCACTGTAGGTCAGTCATGTGACGGCACCATTTGTGCTGATTAGTAAACTCACTGCTACACTACAACCACTCTAGGTCATTCATGTGACGGCACTAGTTGCACTGATTAGTAAACTCACTGTTACACTCAAGCCACTGTAGGTCATTCATGTGACGGCACTAGTTGCACTGATTAGTAAACTCACAGCTACACTCCAGCCACTGTAGGTCATCAATGTGACGGCACGAGTTGCACTGGTTAGTAAACTCACAGCTACACTCCAGCCAGTGTAGGTCAGTCATGTGACGGCACGAGTTGCACTGATTAGTAAACTCACAGCTACACTCCAGCCACTGTAGGTCATCAATGTGACGGCACGAGTTGCACTGGTTAGTAAACTCACAGCTACACTCCAGCCAGTGTAGGTCAGTCATGTGACGGCACGAGTTGCACTGATTAGTAAACTCACAGCTACACTCAAGCCACTGTAGGTTATCCATGTGGTGGCACTAGTTGCACTGATTAGTAAACTCACTGCTATACTCAAGCCACTGTAGGTCATCCATGTGGTGGCACTAGTTGCACTGATTAGTAAACTCACTGCTATACTCAAGCCACTGTAGGTCATCAATGTGACGGCACTATTTACTCAGCTTTGAGTGATGTTTTTACTCAGCTTTTTCGTTCCATCTGAAAAGTACCATTGCACGCTGCCAGCGTGCAATGGTACTTTTATTTGCTATCAGGCGACGCACAATCCTCCGAACAAATGGCAATGATCTGCTTGTGTTATATAAAAATGGTCTACTGATGAAGAAAACTTCACTTGAAATATGTTTGTCTGAAATGTCATATTTAATGAGAAATAAATAAAACTAATATCCCTTGTGGGGTTGATTGCTCCTGGAGCGTTTTCTTCTTTTAATCGATGTCATTCAAAATGTGTAATCATTCATTTATACTATTTTCTCGTGACCAAGATGGCTGATCAGTCCCAAACTTCTACAGGCTTTTCAAAAGTGTAGTACACTGTCAGCAACTGTTATGTTAGCAAAAACGAATTTTGTAATGTTCCTTTACGACTCTTTATTTTTCATATTTCTGCAGACATCTTGTTCAAGAAGTTATTTGACTGTTGCCGTTGACTGATGTTACATCATGAAGGAGATACTGAGCTGCCTCTCTGCGTGAAGTCAACTTTCTTCATTGCGGGTAAGTCTTGCATTTATTCAACTCTCACCTCTACACAACCCAGTAATAATACCAACTCTTATATAGAGCATTTCCAAAAGAAATTATCATTGTGCTTCGAACATTATAACCCCTGGTTACTGGGGCATTTATTTCATTCCATAAACCATCTCAGCTCCCTTGGAAGTATAGAGCCTGTCCTGACAAGTATGTAGCACACCAAGCTAAACCAATCTAAGCCCTTACAGGTACCCATTTACTCCTGGATTCGGAGAAACAACTATACTGAAGTGTCTTGCCCAAGGATACAAGCATCATGACCTGGATTCGACCCATATCCAGATTCATAATCATCTTCACCTTCTCTTATAAGATGATAAAATTAGTCTGAACTGTTTGCCTCGCCTTCTCTATTCGTTGTCAGGAGCCTGACGAATCCGAGCTTGTGTCAAATGCAATAAACTTCTCTGCCACGGACAAGCCAGTACATATAAATTAGTAGGAGAAACCTCTTTTGAACAGTTTACTAACCTTACTTATGGATCATTTATATAGTTTTGAGGGCCACCCCCCCCCCCTCTCCTTACAGAACAAGTCTTCTCTGCAGAAGTGCCTCAATTTGTGGGACGAGTCTGAACCCAAAAAGCTTTCTACTTAGTGTTAACCAACACAAACCAAAACTACTCCTTTTCAGAACCACCCAAACCCATCTCAAACCTTTCTGGATCGAACTTCCAATATGCAAAGTTTCAAATCCTACAAACTACTTGGTTTTGCAAAAGTTGTGTTATGATAGAAATATTGATGGAAATATTGATTGAAATCAGCCAGTTTACAAGACATGTCATGCATCTTTAATAAATGTTTACACAAATCTTCATATTTTCATATTTGTCTAGACATCTTGTTGAAGAAGTTATTTGCCTGTTGCCATTGACTGATGTTACATCATGAAGGAGATACTGAGCTGCCTCTCTGAGTGAACTCAACTTTCTTCACTGATGGTAAGTCTTGCATTAATTTATTCCATGCACTTTGGTTGTATCTCTCTCCTTTGACAACTCAACATTACGCAGTAATAGTACTACTCTTAGATAAGGACATTATTACCCCCTGGTCATTGGGCCATTTATATCATTCCTTTAACCATCTCAGCTCCCTGGGGAGTATACAGCCAATGCTGTCAAATATGTAGCACACCAAACTAAATTCCCTTGAGCAAGACAGTTAACCACTTGCTTCTCTCCACCCAGGGGTAAAATGGGTACCTGTGAGGGAAGAGATGGTTTATGTGAATGATTAGCTGAGAGCATGGTAACTCGCAGCAACGGCTGTATACTCCCCAGGGAGCTGAGATGGTTTAAGGAATGAAATATATGGCCCAGTGACCGGGGTAATAGGGTAATAGTGTAAGAAGTGCTTTGATACGCCTTTTGGACTGTGATAAAGCGCTATATAAAAATCACTTGTTATTGTTGCAGACAAATTTATCCAAACCCAATTGTTTCATATTAATTTTGGCATACCTCAAAAGTGTTATTTGTGTTAAAACAAACCAAAAACACTATAAAATAAAATCTAAGGTGCATCATGATGGAAATATCGATTGAAATCAGTAAGTTAATAAGAAAGGTCATGCATCTGAGATCAATTATTAACAGCTTTTCATGTTTTCATACTTTTGCAGACATTCTTTTCAAGAAGTTATTTGACTGTTGCCATTGACTGATGTTACATCATGAAGGAGATACTGAGCTGCCTCTCTGAGTGAAGTCAACTTTCTTCACTGCGGGTAAGTCTTGTATTTATTTTTTCCAAGATCTTCGGTTGTATCTCTCTCCTTTGGTTTATGATCCAATACAGTTGAAACGAAACATAGCCAGGCATGATATTGAGTCCTTGGAAAAGAGTTGGATATTTCAAGGGCTGACTACATTTACAAATGGTTTATGCCTGACCAGACATTTCAGGCTATATTTTGTCACATTTTCCAAGATTTTTCCAAGGGCAAAATGTTGATTTGAAATTGGACAAAAGTAGGAAGATTATCATGCCTGAATAGTTGGCCAAGTTCAAGTGGAATTAAAGCATATGTAAACTGCAGTAGTTGTCAAAGAATAGTATTTGTATGTTCTGTGAATGAACCAAGTGTACATGAATACAAACCTGCGAAAAGTTAGGCTCAACTTATCAATAGCCAATATGCACAAACGCTGTTCAAAAAATATTCTGCAAAGTTGGAAAGTTAACCAGGCTGCCAAAATGGCCACCATGCTGTAGTTTACATGCAACTACATGTAAGGTAGGTTTTATAGTTTTGTACCACATTGGTGTGCAGCTGGGAAAAGGCACGGTCTTCGTAACTTGCCAGACAAGTTTTGGGAACATAGAGTTTAATGGGTGTAAAGGGTCTATGGGTTTTAGACCATTTGAAAGGGATTATGTTGACCATTTTAAAAAGATTGTCTTCACCTGAAACAATTATTGTACGCTACTTTATAGGGGCTATCGCACATAATAGATCTTGCCATACTGTATATTGCTTATAATCTGTTCTGACACTCCAAAATGTAACATAGGAGTCCTCTATTAATACATATAGGACGCTTGGGACACTTCACAGCTACACTATGCACTTTAAAAAATATGTTACATTATGTGTAATAATTACGTTAGTACCTTATAAGCTTGCACCCCAACATGTGAATGGCTATGAATGTCAAATGAATTTTAGCCAACAGATCTTAAAGGCAACTGGACACGTTTGTAATTATCAAAGACCAGTATTCTCACTTAGTGTTTCCAACTAATGCATAAAATAACAAATCTGTGAAAATTTTGGCTCAATCGGTCATCGAAATTGCCAGAAAATACTAAAGAAAAAATACCCTTGTTGCACAAATGAGTAAGGCTTCAGGACTGAAGTCTTTCTCAGATTCCGATATTTGTGTGAGAATTTACCTCTTTCCTCAGAGGGAGTCAATTCTTCACCAGACATTTCATGCTATTTAATCACAGTTTTTCAGAATTTTCCAAGGGCAAAATATTAACTTGAAATCGGATCAAAGTAGTAAAAATATCATGCCTGAGTAGGTGACATCCCCCTGCCAAAACCATGCAGTTCAAGTGGGATTAAAGTATTGTAAACTGTGGTAATTGGCAAAGACCAGTATTTGAACATTATGTGAACAAACTTTCCTCTCCCTGTCCCAAGCTAAATTGAACATTGTGATATTTTCATAAGTTAAAGGTTGCATTCATCAGTTCACGATATTTCTGTTTGTATCAATTAATTTTCTCGAATATGAGGTGATATGTACTTTCATGATTTCAAGTTTTCATTCTGTCTAGTGCACATTGAAAACCCTAATAGTTGCTTTTAGAAATTTTTTTCAAATGTCACCATTTCAGCAACTTTTTCACAGTCAACACATGGGGGTATGTCTGACAATATACTGGGGAAAAATAACAACACCAAAGCTTGAATTTCAGTAGTCAAGGGTTGCTGTGAAAAATTCCCTTTAAATTCACGATTTTTCTGTTTATTATCAATTAATTGTATCGAATTCGTGGTGAATTATGATGTTTTACACTGCTTGCTCCTCGCCGCAGCGGGCGCTATTTTTGTAAACAAACCAAGCCAAGAAACTTTAGAACATCATCACGTGAAAACTAGTTGTTACAATGTATAACAAAACATCGAATCTATTGATGTAATACATTTACATGTTGCGGCCCATGTGCGGCACGCTGGTCTTTGATGTGAAAACGTGGCCGACAAATTTTATCTTTGCGGTTGCTACTGTTTCGTTCCCGCTACGCACGGACAATAGCAAGGTTATTTGGGGGTACGAACGTTTATCATTCAACCATCTTCTTTACCACAAACAATCCTTGTTGCAAAACTAAAATAGAACTCAAGTACAACAGATTTCATGTACCGGAAAACAGTATTCACCCACCCCTCGCTTTGAAACACAACTCGAGAAAAACATACAGGACAAACTTGTATCTACTGTGCCTACTTTGCCTTGCTCCGACATGTCCGAGAAGACCGTGTTTGCACCAAGTCAGAGCCCCGTGCAGCGGCCCCCAACCCGCGGCCCCCAACCCAGCCGGGCGAGGGCCCTGCCAGCCCACCCTCGGTCGTGCTCTAAGAACATGTTAACAAAGCAGCGGCACTTCTATACAAAAAAAAACCCCAAAGTGAAACAAAAAGGCCATCGCTTCTGTAACAAGCCCTGGCACTAATTTATGTATTTATTCATTATGTTGCTACATAGTATTTTGGGAGAGCTATCAAAAAACGCACCCCCCCCCCCGAACAATTTATAAATAATTGTAAAACGGAGACGATGTTTAATTTTGTGTACACCCCACAACGTTTTAGATAGTTTGAAATTATTGATTTTGTCCTGAATAAGTCATAATAATTTATATAGTAATTGATTACTTGTTAATTATGACATCATCATTAAAGGATTCCACCGCGCCATCCAATGTCATCACGTCTTAACAAGTTGTTGCAATGTATAACAAAACACAACTCCAAATGCTTGCCGCGCCGCACAGCGAACTTAAAATTATTCATGAACTTGTTCCCGGGTGTCCGCTGAATGGTCCAACATTCCCCAGATAAAACCAATCAGTTTAAAGAACAGCAGCTTAGTTTGCGAATGAATAATTCAACAGCTCCCAGATCTAACCAATCAGTTTAAAGAACAGCAGCTTTAGGATGCTTCTGAATAATTCAACAGCTCCGTGATCTAAGTGACCAATCAGTTTAAAGAACAGCATATTTAGGATGCCTCTGAATAATTCAGTGGTGAACTCCCACCCATTACTGCAATGAAAAGAGCATTGTGTTTGAGTATGTCTGGCGCTCGGTCGGAAAGGTTGAACAAGAGCTGCAACCGTTTACCACTTTAATCCTATTGAAGTTACTCTAAAAATAGCCTGGGTTTCAAATGAAGTTAACTTCTTTACCTTGTATTGCAGACAGCTGGTTTTCGAAAACGCCCGTTTTGAAAAGGTGTCCTTTGTGTGGAAGAGGGCGCTCCACCGTGCGGAGACCGTATAAAATGCCAGGTCCTTGGGCCATTGGTTTCATTCTTGTTCTGATGCTGGTCGTGGAAGGTGCCTTGCCGATGCTCTTGATGTTCTGAGCATGATGATGTCAACCTTTGGGTCCTTAGTGGTCTCAGTCCCGTACCATTGACACCCAAGCTACACCAACATGTAAGTTTCTCTCCTCATTCCTTATATCAACTTGTCTTTTCTTCAATAGTTTAAACATCTATACTTTCTTTCTCGTACCGTACTCAAGTGTAGCATTCAATATATCAACTTGTCTATTCTGTAATATTTTAAACACTTTTTACTACCATTGCATTTGCTTGAATGAAATATCTTGAAACTCTGCAACCAATTTGAAACTTTGCAACCAATTTTTTGACAAATGTCTTAACACTTTGTGACCACTTGCATTCATTAATGTCTGAAATTGCTGCTCTTTGCTGTCAAGCTTGTCAATTTATAATTACCTACAATGCCTCTTCAGTGAAGTTGTACAAGTATATCACAATTAAATGTACTTGTTATTTGCAATATCATTCACTGTACTTTTCTCTGAGCTTGATGGTGTTGGCTGCAAAGTGCATTTATATTTAGCTGAAATTGCTCTGAAACATTACCACAATTTGCATTATTTTTGTTTGAATTTTTTACAATTTAGTTGAAACTGCTAATGCTGCGACTGTAATTGCATACTAAACTGTTTTTTTCTGGCCGACTTGTGACCAAAATGTTCTGTGATTTGACTATGCTTTAGTGAGATTGTACAAATGTATTGAATTGCAATGAGATTGACCATGTAATTTCTTGTTCAATTTCAGCCGACCCTCTGCCCTGAAGGATGTCTGCCCGAAGGATGTCCGCCCGAATCCAACTTCAAAACATTGTAAGTTATACTTCTTTTTACATCACACAATGTGCATCAAATTGTTTTTAAACTTGCAACAAATTGCATTTATATTTGCTTGACATTGCTTTTACTGCATATACGTTAAATTGAAATTGCTTTGAAAAATACCGCAAATTGCATTTAGTAATGTTTGAAGTTTCTTTAAACTTGTCAACCATTTATATTTGGCCGAGATTGCTTTGAAACATAACTCCAGATTGATTTTGTTATTTTTATTTGCTGCGAACTGCATTTATATTTGCCAAACTTGCTCGTTGCCATGCGCATGTGAACGCGATTAGTTTGAAATTACTTTTGAAACATAACCAGATTTTGCACTTGAGGTTTTTTTTATTTTGTTGTTTTACTTTGCACCAACCTATATTAATATTGGGCTGACATTGCTTTCAAACCTAACCACATATTGCATTTAGTGTTAAACTTTGTTACAAACTGCATTTATATTTAATAATTGGTTAAAATTGCTACCGCTGGAAACTGCTTTAGATTGCCTTAAAACATGGCTGCAAACTGGGTTTTTTTCTTGTTTGAAATTTGTATTGCTGCATTTGTGTTTGGTCGAAATTGCTATGCTTTTTATCTTTGCATTGAAACATCACTACAATATGCATTTGAACTTATTTGAATTGTTTAAGCTTCAATGCTTTTTTTTCTCTGTTGAATTTCTATTGCTGTGAACTGCATTTACACTTTGCTGATATTGCGTTGAAACATTACCACATATATTGCATTTGAAATTGGTTGAATACTTCAAAACTTTGCTGCAATTTTCAAAACTTTGCTGCCACTTGCATTCGAGTTAAATTACTTTGAAATCGCCTTCAAACATTACCACATCAAATTTGTTTGATCTTGTTAAAACTTCTGCTACAATTCCTTTTTTTTTGGTTTAAATTGCTTTTGCTGCCATTTGCATTTAAATTTAGTTAAATTACTTTCAAATAGCTTTCAAACATTACCACAGATTGCTTCTGAATTTTTTTGAACTTGTAAAAACTTTTGCTACAAACTGCATAATTATTTGGTCGAAATTGCTTTTGCTGCCACTTGCATTTTAATTTAGTTAAATTATTTTGAAATAGCTTTCAAACATTACAACAGATTGGTCTGAATTTGTTTGAACTTGTAAAAACTTTTGCTACAAACTGCATTATTATTTGGTTGAAATTGCTTTTGCTGCCACTTGCATTTAGATTTAGTTAAATTACTTTGAAACGGCTTTCAAACATTACCACAGATTGCTTCTGAATTTGTTTGAACTTGTAAAAACCTTTGCTACAAACTGCATTATTATTTTGTTGAAATTGCTTTTGCTGCCACTTGCATTTTAATGAAGTTAAATTACTTTGAAACGGCTTTCAAACATGACCACAGATTGCGTCTGAATTTGTTTGAACTTGTATAAAAGTTTGCTGCAAACAACAGTTAAATTTGTGCTAGTTGCATTTATCTTTGGCTGAGATAACATTACTGCTTTGAAACATAACTGCAAATTGCATTTGAATTTGATTGAAATATTGTTAAACTTTGGTGCAGACTTGTTTTGGTTGAATTTGCTATTGCTGCGATCTGCATTTATGCTTACTACACCTTCTTTATATATTTGGCTGAAATTGCTTTTGCTTCTGCTTCATTTGCACTTGATTGAACTTTCATTGAAACATCTCCTCAGTTTGCATTTTAATTTGTTTGAAATGGCTTTTGCTGCAATCTGCAATTATATTTGGTTGAAACTTTGCATCTAAAAATTCCGCTAAACATTTGCCAGCAATTGCATAAAACTTTGCTTTAAATTTGTTTGGATTTGCATCAAATTTTGTGGAAACTTGTGTTATAATATTGCTGAACAATTTCCAAAAAACCTTGCTAGAAATTGAAACTTTGCCTCTTTTCAGTAGGCATTGTGTGCATTAATTATACACTGGGTACAACAGTTTGCTTCATTGTTAACTGATTTCTATTGTCTATCATACAGGTGATATTGAACAATGCTGACTTGCAAATGTGTTGTGGTTCTGGTTCGTCATCAACCCAAGAACTTGCTGTTGAAGAGATGAACTGTTGCAGTCCAAGATTTGAAAGTAAAACTTTAAACATTTAATGTCTATATATTTGTAAAAATTTCATCCAACAATGTTTGGATTTGTATCGAATTTGCTAGAAATGGCTTTTAACCTTTGCTAAGAATGGCAAGAAACTTTGCTGAAAATGGCGTTAAACTTTGCTAGAAATGTTTGTTAAAACAGCACCAAACTTTGCTAGAAAGTGTGTGTTAATTTTGATTACAAGAAACTGTGCTAAAAACTTTGCATAAAATAGCGTAAACCTTTGCTAGAAATTGCATCAAAATTGCGTCAAACTTGGGTATTGCATCAAGATTTCCTTAATATTTGCATATAATTTGTTTAATAAAATGCATGATCATTTTGATTACAAGAGACTATGCCAAAAACTTTACTAGAAACTTTACTTTGCTGAAAATTGTGTCAAACTCTGCTGAAAATTGCATAAAACTTGCTGCTAGAAAAAAAAAAAAAAAAAGGTGTTAACATGCTGCTTAACATGGCCAAAACCTTTGCTAAAAATTGCTACAAACTTTGTATAAAATGGCGTCAAACTTTGCTGAAATTGCATAAAATTTTGCTTAATAATGGCGTCAAACTTTGCTAGAATTTACAAGAAACTTTGCTTCAAATTGCATCAAACTTGGCTTGGCTATTGCATCAAAATGTGTTTGAATTTTGTTTAAAGATTTGTGTTAATTTTTAATGTAAGAAACTATATGCTAGAAACTGTGTCAAACTAGAAACTTTGCTGAAAATGGTGTTAAACTTTCCCAAGAATTTTGCTAAACATGGCGTCAAACTCTGCTAAAAATTTGCATCAAAATCTGCTCGAAATTTTGCTTAAAAATTGCGTCAAACTTTGCTAGATATTTTATTAGACTTTGCAAGATACTTTGCTTGAAATGGCGTGAAACTTTGCTAAAAATTTGCATCAGAATCTGCTCGAAATTTTGCTTAAAAATGGAGTCAAACTTTGCTAGAAATTTCTTTAGACTTTGCAAGATACCTCTGCTAAAAATGGCGTCAAACTCTGCTAAAAACTTTGCTTAAAATGGCGTCAAACTTTGCTAAAACATGCAAGAAACTTTGCTTCAAATTGCATCAAACTTGGCTTGGCTATTGCATCAAAATGTGTTTGAGTTTTGTTTAAAAATTTGTGTTAATTTTGAATGTAAGAAACTATATGCTAGAAACTGTGTCCAACTGTGCTAGAAACTTTGCTGAAAATGGTGGAAAACTTTCACAAGATTTTTGCTGAAAATGGCGTCAAACTTTGCTAAAAATTTGCATCAAAATCTGCTCGAAATTTTGCTTAAAAATGGCGTCAAACTTTGCTAGAAATTTTATTAGACTTTGCAAGATACTTTGCTTAAAATGGCGTCAAACTTTGCTAAAAATTTGCATCAAAATCTGCTCGAAATTTTGCTTAAAAATGGCGTCAAACTTTGCTAGAAATTTTATTAGACTTTGCAAGATACTTTGCTTAAAATGGCGTCAAACTTTGCTAAAAATTTGCATCAAAATCTGCTCGAAATTTTGCATAAAAATGGCGTCAAACTTTGCTAGAAATTTTATTAGACTTTGCAAGATACTTTGCTTAAAATGGCGTCAAACTTTGCTAGAAATTTTATTAGACTTTGCAAGATACTTTGCTTAAAATGGCGTGAAACTTTGCTACAAAATTGCATCAACCTCTGCTTAAAATGTTGCTTAAAAATGGCATCAAACTCTGCTAAAAACTTTGCTTCAAATGGCGTCAAACTTTGCTAAAATTTGCATCAAACTGTTCCAAAATGTGTTTGAATTTTGTTTATAAAATATTTGCTTTAATTTTGATTGAAAAATTCCCTTCATGTATTGTAAACACTTTCTTTAATTTTGCATTTAAATTTTGCCTAAATTTTGAACTTAATTTGTAATTACTGTCTTTAACTTGTTTCACAATATGTACTTTTTGAAACTACAATAAACTTGTTACTTTTCACTCATGTCCTAGCACTTTATTTCACAAGTCCGACTAATTTCCGGAGTAGTTCCGCCAAATCAGCAAGTAACTTTTCCAAAAGTTCCTTGCTGATTTGGTGGAACTACTTCAAATAATTTAAAATAATTTTTTAAATAATATAATAATATATATATACATACATAAAATAAAATAAAATAAAATAAAATAAAATAAAAATGAAAATTAAAGAAAAATAAAACGAGAAACACTTATAAATACCCCCAAAAAAATTTTTCGGAGAACAATAGGGATTAAAAATCGCCGCGCCCTTCGGGCGCATCCTGCGGGGCTCCGCCCCGCCGCCCCAGGGGGGCTCCGCCCCCCTATCCCCCCGGGCTAGGATGGTGGGAGGGGATGGCTAGGATGGTGGGAGGGGATGGCTAGGATGGTGGGAGGGGATGGCTAGGATGGTGGGAGGGGATGGCTAGGATGGTGGGAGGGGATGGCTAGGATGGTGGGAGGGGATGGCTAGGATGGTGGGAGGGGATGGCTAGGATGGTGGGAGGGGATGGCTAGGATGGTGGGAGGGGATGGCTAGGATGGTGGGAGGGGATGGCTAGGATGGTGGGAGGGGATGGCTAGGATGGTGGGAGGGGATGGCTAGGATGGTGGGAGGGGATGGCTAGGATGGTGGGAGGGGATGGCTAGGATGGTGGGAGGGGATGGCTAGGATGGTGGGAGGGGATGGCTAGGATGGTGGGAGGGGATGGCTAGGATGGTGGGAGGGGATGGCCATAGATAGTGTTCTTACGCTTTTTAGACAGTTGGTATTCCCGTACAGATGGCCGTGGATAGTGTACTCGCGCTTTTAACACAGTTGGTATTCCCGTACAGATGGCCGTGGATAGTGTACTCGCGCTTTTTAGACAGTTGGTATTCTCGTACAGATGGCCATGGATAGTGTACTCGCGCTTTTTAGACAGTTGGTATTCTCGTACAGATGGCCGTGGATAGTGTACTCGCGCTTTTTAGACAGTTGGTATTCTCGTACAGATGGCCGTGGATAGTGTACTCGCGCTTTTTAGACAGTTGGTATTCTCGTACAGATGGCCGTGTATAGTGTACTCGCGCTTTTTAGACAGTTGGTATTCTTGTACAGGTGTACCGTCGCTTTTTTTTCTTTTCTACTTCTTTACCCATTATAATTCACCCTGAATTTTATGCTTCTCCATTCAATTGTTCTTACCATTACTAACGCATTAAAATATATTTAACATTTTAACACAACAAATTCAACACTTCTCATTTCATTGGCTTATAATTCATCGTTATTTATTCATTTTTTATTAGTACTCATTACTTGCAATCATTACAATGGAAAATTACTGTAATCAACTTAATCGTCATCATACTCCTATGTAATGCTATCATTATTAATACTCCAACCAATATTTAGGTTCTACATCATAATCAGACAATGCATTCCACTATTAGTTCACCGGTAACAGCCACCTTGCCGACTACGTTCAGTTTACGTTTCCAAAATACATCTGACAATCGCGGAGTCATTCCGTTGCAATCTCTTTGATAGAAACAAACTCTTCGATTACTCAACAATCTGCAAAGGAAATAACACACATATTTAGAAAATTTATTGCAATACGAAGATAATCATCACGTTTTGGCAAAAAGCGATATTCAGGAGTTCGACAGATAAACTCACAATTTTTCAACTGTTACTTTAGAAACAGCAGACCCAACAACGGTCATCTCTGTTGGTTGTCGACGCATGTCTTTGCAGTTCACCACTAGCAGGGGACCAATGATAACTAATAGGGCATTTTTAACTGAATAATTTCAACATACCTCGTGCAAGGAGGTCCAAAACGGAACGGTCCGGGTTGATCTTTATAGCAACATCTTCACTTGCATAAAGCTTGTGGCCGTGATCGATACTCTTCATTCACTTCATCAATTACTCAACAATCTGCAAAAGAAATAACACACACTATTACAAACTTCATTGCAACATGGAGATAACCATAACGTTTCTGCATCAAGTCTTTCTATACTTATGCCCAGTGAAAGCAATATTCAGGAGTTCAACAGCTACAATAAGGACATGCACTATTTGCCGTTGATTACTTTGAAACAGCAGACTCGGACCCAACAAAGGTCACCTCTTCTTTGTTGGTTGTCGTCACAAATCTTTGCGGTTCACCACTGGCAGGGGACCGATGATAAATAATGGGCCATTTTAACTTATCGGTTTCAACATACGTCATGCAAGGAAGGAGTGATGCATAGCGGTCCAAAACATAACAATCCAGGTTGACCTTGAGAGAAGCATCTTCACTTGCATAGAGCTTGTGTCCGTGATAGATGCTCTTCAATCAAACCATAATCTGCAAACAAAGTAAGAAACACCATAATAAACACTACGAGAGAAGATACAACAAATTGGTTGGCAAAGAAATTGGCCACTACAAAAGAGACCTGTCCACTATCGACTGCCACTTGCGGACCGCTAGCTTTAACAAAGTAGGGCAGAGAGAGTATGCCTACGATGGGCCAACAGGGACCATCAGAGGGCTGGCACAAGCATCCCCTCGCTCACTGGGGGTCCACCCTCAGCAGCTGACTTAGGTCAAACGGCGGTCAGAGGGCAGACATTTGTTTGCGGTTCACCACTTGCAGTTTACTGAAGAAGACCAATTACAAGCAATGGGGCATTTTAACTGAACGGTTTCAACATACCTCATGCAAGGAGGAGTGAAGCACAGCAGTCCAAAATATAACAATCCAGGTTGACCTTGACAGAAACATCTTGTGATAAAGAAGGCTATTTTTCTGTGATAGATGCTCTTCAGTCAAACCATAATCTGCAAAAACAAATAAGATACACCGAAATAAACACATTGAAAGAAGATATGAGAGTATGCCCTCCGCAGAAACCTGCCCTATGAAAAAGGTTGAACAGGGAGTTCACCCTATGCACAAAGCATGTGCCCTTTGCACAAAGTTGAACAGAGAGTGTGCCAAATGCACATTGACGGGCAGAGAGTGTTCCCATTGCACAAAGTCGGACCGAGAATGTGCCCACTGCACAAAGTCCGATAGAGAGTGTACCCTCAACACAAAGTCAGACAGAGAGTCCTGCCCTATGCATAAAGTCGGACAGAGAGTGTGCCCTCTGCACAAAGTAGGGCAGAGAATTGTGCCCTTTGCACAAAGTAGGGCAGAGAGTGGTGCCCTCTGCACAAAGTGGGAGAGAGTGGTGCCCTCTGCCCAAAGTAGGGCAGAGAGTGAGCCCTCTGCCCAAAGTTGGACAGAGAATGGTGCCCTCTGCACAAAGTAGGGCAGAAACCTGCCCTATGAAAAAGGTTGAACAGGGAGTTCACTCATGCACAAAGTCTGATGGAGAGGGTGCCCTCTGCACGAAAAAGTAGGGCAGAGAATGTGCCCTCTGCACAAAGTTGAACAGAGAGTGTACCCTCATCACAAAGTCAGACAGAGAGTGTACCCCCAACACAAAGTCGGACCAGAGAGTCCTGCCCTATGCACAAAGTCGGACCAGAGAGTGTGCCCTATGCACAAAGTAGGGCAGAGAATTGTGCCCTCTGCCCAAAGTCGGACAGAGAGTGGTGCCCTCTGCACAAAGTCGGGCAAAGAGTGTGCCCACTGCACAAAGTAGGGCAGAGAGTATGCCTACGATGGGCCAACAGGGACCATCAGAGGGCTACCACTAGTGGACTGCTGGCACAAGCGTCCCCTCGGTCACTGGGGGTCCACCCTCAGCAGCTGACTTAGGTCCAACGGCGGTCAGAGGGCAAACATTTGTTTGCGGTTCACCACTTCCAGCTTACTGACGAAGACCAATTGCAAGCAATGGGGCATTTTAACTGAACGGTTTCAACATACCTCATGCAAGGAAGGAGTGAAGCACAGCAGTCCAAAATATAACCATCCAGGTTGACCTTGACAGAAACATCTTGTGATAAAGAAGGCTTTTTTTCCGTGATAGATGCTCTTCAGTCAAACCATAATCTGCAAACAGAATAAGATATACCGAAATAAACACATTGAAAGAAGATATGAGAGTATGCCCTCCGCACATAGTAGGGCAGAAACCTGCCCTATAAAAAAGGTTGAACAGCGAGTTCACCCTATGCACAAAGTCTGATGGAGAGGGTGCCCTTTGCACAAAAGTAGGGCCCCTCTTTCACTGGGGGTCTACCTTCAGCAGCTCACTTAGGTCCGATGACAGTCAGCTTAGTTAGTTTGCACAAAGTTGGGCAGAGAGTGTGCCCTCTGCACAAAGTTGAGCAGAGATAGTGCCCTCTGCACAAAGTCAGGCAGAGGGTGTGCCATATGCACAAATACAGAAGGAGAGTGTGTTATGCACATAGTCAGGCACAGAGTGTGACCTTTGCACATAAGTCGTGGCAGAGAGTGTGCCCTCTGCACAAAGTCAGGCAGAGAGTGTGCCCTTTGCTCACTGCCGGTGGACCAATGACAAGCAATGGGCCATTTTTAATCAAGGGTTTCAACATACCTCAGACAAGACAGGAGTGATGCATAACAATCTAGGTCGACGTTGATAGAAACATCTTCAGTTGAGTAAAGCTTTTGTCCATCATAGATGCTGCTCATTCAAACTTTAATCTGCAAACAAAATAAGATACACCATAATAAACACTTCATCCAAACAATACTGCATGAACATGGAATGTTTTCAAGACATAGCCCACTTTTAGATTGAACATTATTTGTACAGCACAACAACGGTTTTGAGCAAATGAAATGAATTGGTCCGAGAAGGATTTGTACAGTAACACTAAAACTTGGTTAACCCTCTGAACAAATCCGGACAGGGAGTGTTCCCTTTGCACAAAGTCAGAAAGAGTGTGCCATTGGCACAAAGTTAGGCAGAGAGTGTGCCCTCTGCACAAAGTCGGGCAGATAGTATACTTTTTCCACATACCCTCAACACAAAGTAGGGGACAGAATTGTGCCCTTTGTACAGAGTAGGGCAGAGAATTGGCCTACGATGGGCCAACAGGGACCATCAGAGGGCTACCACTAGTGGACTGCTGGCACAAGCGTCCCCTCGCTCACTGGGGGTCCACCCTCAGCAGCTGACTTAGGTCCAACATTGTTCAGCTATTAGTCTATCATTGGTCCTCTGGTGGCTGCTGACACAGGAGGACCGTTGGTCAGCGGTCAGACATTTGTTTGAGGTTCACAACTGGCACCTCACTGACGAGGGACCAATTACAAGCAATGGGGCATTTTAAGTGAACGGTTTCAACATACCTCATGCAAGGAAGGAGTGAAGCATAGCAGTCCAAAGCATAACAATCCAGGTTGAACTTGACAGATACATCTTCAGATAAAGGAAGCTCATTTTCGTAAAAGATACTCTTCATTCACTCCATAAATCTGTGAACAAAATAAGATACACCATAATAAACACTTCATCCACATGGTACTGCATGAATATGCAATGTTTTCAAGACATGGTCCAGTTTTACTTTAAGCAACCAAAAGGTTTTTCGTGGATATAACAAACTTGGGTTGGGAAACATTAGTACATTCCTAGATCACCTTGGAATGTTCAGAGAGATGTTACATTGCTCAGCAGTACAACGTCACGATTACCAAAGAAATCACAGGCTCACATGCAAAATGTCTGGCGGGTATCGCTGTGATGTGGGTGGGTTGCAGTATATATTGAGCAGTGCTACATAGCCTTGGGTCCGACAACATTCAGCTAATAGTCCATCCTCGCTCCTCTGTCAACACAGAGCGGGCTGACAAATCTGTGCAGTTCACAGATGACATGCAAAGGGTTAATTTAAGTCAAAGGTTTCAACATACCTCGGTCAAGGGAGGAGTGATGCAAAGCCATCCCAAACATATCAATCCAGGTTGACCTTTATAGAAACATCTTCTCATGAAGAAAGCTTTCGTCCTTGATAGAGACTGCTCTTCAACCAGTGAATAACCTGCAAAATACAATAAAATATACTGTTAGTAACATTTCATTGGGTGTCATAATGTTTGGGCATATTTCATAAACAGTGCAACATTTGAAGGAACAACATGAGCCTAAAGAAAAAAAACCAAAAGCAGCACAGCAAACTTTGGAAGAGAGTACATGCCTGTGACACAAACCTGCCCTATGCACAAAGTAGGGCAGAGTGTGTGCCCCTTGCAGAGAGTTCACCCTATGCACAAAAGTTGAGCAGACACTGTGCCATATGCACATTGTCGGACAGAGAGTGTGCCCTCTGCACAAAGTAGGGCAGAGAGTGTGCCCTCTGCACAAAGTAGGGCAGAGAGTATGCCCGTCGGACAATGTTTGGCAGAGAGTATGCCTATGATGGGCCAACAGGGACAATCAGAGTGCTACCACTAGTGGACTGCTGGCACAAGCGTCCCCTAGCCCCACTAGGGGTCCACCTTTAGCAGCTGACTTGGGTCCGACATAGGTGAGCTATTAGACTATCATTGGTCCTCTGGTGGCTGCTGCTGACACAGGATGACAGTTGGTCAGCGGGCAGACATTTGTTTGCGGTTCACCACTGGCAGCTCACTGACGGTTACAAACAATGGCGCATTTTAACTGAATGGTTTCAACATACCTCATGCAAGGAAGGAGTGAAGCATAGCGGTCCAACATATAACAATCTGGGTTGACCTTGATAGAAACATCTTCAGTTGAATAAAGCTTTCGTCCATCATTGATGCTCTTCATTCACTCCATCATCTGCAAATAAAATAAGATACACCATAATAAATGTTTCAACCAACTGGTACTGCATGAACGAGGAAAGTTTTCCAAGACATGGCCCATTTTTAGTTTGCAATAAATTTAGACACTACAACAAAAACAAAAGTAGGGCAGAGAATGTGCCCTCAGCACAAAGTCGGACAGTAACCTCCCCATGCACAAAGTAGGGCAGAGAGTGTGCCCTCAGCACAAAGAAGGGCAGAGAGGGTGCCCTCGGCACAAAGTAGGTTTGAGAGTGTGCCCTCTGCACAAAGTCGGGCAGATAGTCCTGCCCTTTGCAAAAAGTAGGTTTGAGAGTGTGCCCTCTGCACAAAGTAGGGCAGAGAATGTGCCCTCTGCACAAAGTAGGGCAGAGAGTGTGCCCTCTGCACAAAGTAGGGCAGAGAGTGTGCCCTATGCACAAAGTAGGGCAGAGAGTGTGCCCTCTGCACAAAGTAGGGCATAGAGTGTGCCCTCTGCACAAAGTAGGGCAGAGAGTGTGCCCTCTGCACAAAGTAGGGCAGAGAGTATGCCCGTCGGACAATGTTTGGCAGAGAGTATGCCTATGACGGGCCAACAGGGACAATCAGAGTGCTAGCACTAGTGGACTGCTGGCACAAGCGTCCCCTAGCCCCACTAGGGGTCCACCTTTAGCAGCTGACTTGGGTCCGACATAGGTGAGCTATTAGACTATCATTGGTCCTCTGGTGGCTGCTGCTGACACAGGATGACAGTTGGTCAGCGGGCAGACATTTGTTTGCGGTTCACCACTGACAGCTCACTGACGGGGGACCAATTACAAACAATGGCGCATTTTAACTGAATGGTTTCAACATACCTCATGCAAGGAAGGAGTGAAGCATAGCGGTCCAAAATATACCAATTCGGGTTGACCTTGATAGAAACATCTTCAGTTGAATAAAGCTTTTGTTCATCATAGATGCTCTTCATTCACTCCATCATCTGCAAACAAAATAAGACACACCGTAATGAACACTTTGTCAAAGAAATTGGCTGTTACATCAAAGACATGGTCCACTATCGGCTGCCATCATAGGTCTACGACTAGCGGACCACTGGCACTAACGGTTGTACCCTCAGTTGTTGTTCCGGCAGCAGCGGATGATGTTTGCACTTGGGTGTCACATTGCCATTGATCTTATTGTCATCTGTTATTGTCAGTACCGCCTTCAAGCGCCCCCTCCCCTTTTTTTTACAGTGGGACGGGTGGTTTTTAACTGTGGGGTAGGGTATTAGGGGACATTCTTTGTGGCAGTACGGCTTTGTAGAGGTGCTGGTCACCTGTTCCCTCCTATTTTGCTTCTTGATTTGTATTTTTATATTTTTATGCCAGTGTAAGTCTAATAAAACTAAAGCTAAAACTAAACGAGCGTCCCCTCACTGAGGGTCTGAGGGTCTACCTTCAGCAGCTCACTTAGGTCCGACGACGGTCAGCTAAGTTTGCACAAAGTCAGGCAGAGAGTGTGCCTTCTGCACAAAGTCAGGCAGAGATTTTGCCCTTTGCACAAAGTAGGGCAGAGAGTGTGCCTTCTGCACAAAGTTGGGCAGAGATTTTGCCCTTTGCACATAGTTGGGCAGAGTGTGCCATCTGCATCAAATCGGGCACAGGTTGTGCCAATTGCACAAGGGCAGGCAGAGAGTGTGCCCTTTGCACAAAGTCGGGACAGAGTGTGCACTTTGCACAAAGACAAACAGAAATGTGCCCTCTGTGCAAACTCGGACAGAGAGTATGCCCGTCGGACAATGTTTGGCAGAGAGTATGCCTACGATGGGCCAACAGGGACAATCAGAGGACTACCACAAGTGGACTGCTGGCACAAGCGTCAACTCGCTCACTCGGGATCCACCTCCGACAAGGGTCAGCTATTAGTCCGTCCTCTGTCCGCTACTGACAGAGGAGGACCTTTGGTTAGTGGGTAGACATTTGTTTGCGGTTCACCACTGGCAGCTCACTAATCAATGACAAGCAATGGGGCATTTTAAGTAAATGGTTTCAACATACCTCATGCAAGGAAGGAGTGAAGCATAGCAGTCCAAAGCATAACAATCCAGGTTGATCTTGATAGAAACATCTTCAGTTGAATAAAGCTTTTGTCCATCATTGATGCTCTTCATTCACTCCATCATCTGCAAATAAAATAAGATACACCATAATAAACACTTCATCCAATTGGTACTGCATGACCAAGGAATGTTTTCAAGACTTGGTGTACTCTTAGTTTTAACATAATTTGTACAGTACAACAACAGTTTAAAAAGAAAATACCAAATTTAGCTTGGGAAACATTTGTTCATTCCTAGATCAACTTGGAATGTTTTGAGAGTTGTTACTATATTATTCAGCAGTACGACATCAACTTTCAACAGCTTTGAGAGAGGACACACCAAATTTTTGTGCACAACATTTTGACACTACAACAAACAACTGGTCCACTAGCGAACAACTAGCACAAACTTTTGTGCCCTCAATGGTGGTCCAGCAGCGGCCTAAGAAGGGCTGACAGGGCCATCAGAGGGCTACCACTACTGGACTGCTGGCACAAGTGTCCCCTTGCTCACTGAGGGTCCACCTTTAGCAGCCGATTTAGGTTCAACTGCGATCGGCTATTAGTCCATCATCAGGCCTCTGGCGGCTGCTGACACTGGAGGAACATTGGGGTCCACCAGTGGCACACACTATCAGCACCCTAGGGGTGCCGTTGGTAAACCAATAACGGGCAGATTGCAACTTGGTGGGGCTTAGAGTGTGCCCTCTGCAAAATTCGGGCAAATAGTATACTTCTTTGGACAAAGTCTAACAGAAAGTGTGACTTCTGCACAAAGACGGAGGGTGTGACCTTTGCACAAAGTTGGACAGAGAGTGTGCCCACTGCACAACATTGAGCAGAGAGTGTGCCCTCTGCATCAGAGAGTGTGCCCTCTGCATCAGAGAGTGTGCCCTCTGCATCAGAGAGTGTGCCCACTGCATCAGAGAGTGTGCCCTCTGCATCAGAGAGTGTGCCCACTGCATCAGAGAGTGTGCCCTCTGCATAAGAGAGTGTGCCCTCTGCATCAGAGAGTGTGCCCTCTGCATCAGAGAGTGTGCCCTCTGCATCAGAGAGTGTGCCCACTGCATCAGAGAGTGTGCCCTCTGCATCAGAGAGTGTGCCCACTGCATCAGAGAGTGTGCCCACTGCATCAGAGAGTGTGCCCTCTGCATCAGAGAGTGTGCCCTCTGCACAACATTGAGCAGAGAGTGTGCCCTCTGCATCAGAGAGTGTGCCCTCTGCATCAGAGAGTGTGCCCTCTGCATCAGAGAGTGTGCCCTCTGCATCAGAGAGTGTGCCCTCTGCATCAGAGAGTGTGCCCACTGCATCAGAGAGTGTGCCCTCTGCATCAGAGAGTGTGCCCACTGCATCAGAGAGTGTGCCCTCTGCATAAGAGAGTGTGCCCTCTGCATCAGAGAGTGTGCCCACTGCATCAGAGAGTGTGCCCTCTGCATAAGAGAGTGTGCCCTCTGCATCAGAGAGTGTGCCCACTGCATCAGAGAGGGTGCCCACTGCATCAGAGAGTGTGCCCTCTGCATCAGAGAGTGTGCCCACTGCATCAGAGAGTGTGCCCTCTGCATCAGAGAATGTGCCCTCTGCACAATATCGGGCAGAGAGTCAGCCCTCTGCACAAAGTCGGGCAGAGAGTGTGCCTTCTGCACTAAGTCGGACAGACTCTTTTACATCATTTGAACATTAGACAAAGCATCATTAACAGTACGGATACACATACCTGAAACATAATCTCTTAGGTAGAGTCATCCTTAATCGTTCACAGTTACTGCTCCTGATTTACTCAACAATCTGCAAACAAAATAACAAACACTATTAGCAACGTTTGGCAAAAACATTTGGCAACAAACGACATGATGATAGAGTCCTCAGGCTCAAATGTGAAGTGTTGCATTACTACACAGACTTAGGTTCAACAACGTTAAGCTATTAGTCAATCATCGCCCCTCTCTGTCGACACAGACCTGGCTGACAAATCTTTCAATAATAATTGTGGCTTCTTATATAGCGCACATGTCTGTCACTCAGTGACGCTCCTGGCCCTGTAACATACAGTATTTCCTGCGAGATGTGGGACTACAATTGAATTATGAGACCTCATTCCGATAGCACTATGTAATATTTTACAAGGTGCTGTGGCGCAATTTGCTGCCGATCGTACCAAAAACACTGGGGCGAACCTTTGATTAGTGCACTGCATTCTTTTTCCATGTAATACATAACACACGGGACCAACGGCTTAACGTCCATTCCAAAGGACAAAGCACTGGTGAGTAAGGACACAAGTGTCCAACTCGGGTTTTGAACCCACACTCTGCTGATCAGAAACACCAGAGTTTAAATTCGGTGCTCTTAACCACTGGGCCACGACACTTCCACACTGACAAATCTTTGCAGTTCACGAATGGGTAATTTTAAGTCGAGGGTTTTCAACATACCTAGGACAAGGAAGGAGTGATTCATAGCAAACTCTTCAGCTGAAGAAAGCTTTTGTCCATGATAGAAGCTGCTCTTCAACCAGTGAATAAATTGCATAAGAAAATAAAATATAGTTTTATTTCATCAGGTGTCATCATGTTTGGGACAGTTTAATATACGGTCCAACAACAGCAAGATTTGAAGGAGCAACATGAGCCTCCAGCAACACCAAAGACAGCTCTGCAAACTTTTGCCTGCTTGCTATGTGGTCCACTTTCGACTGCCAAATGAGAGCTGTTTACTGTTTACTGGTGAAGGCCTCTGTCTGCACGCTGTAGGTGCCATTGCTGGATCACCTTCAGGCAGCTTGCAGACTGTGTGGGGCATGTTAAGTGTACATTTTCAACTTACCCCCACTAAGACAGGAGTGATCCGTACTAATCTCTTGGGTAGAACCAATTTCATCATGGAGAGATACTGCTCTTCAATTACCCAACAATCTACAAACAAAATAACATACACTTTCATCAACTACATTGCAATATGAAGATTATCAAAACATTTCTGCATCCTGTATTCCACTATTTTGGACAAGGTACAGCTATATTCAGCAGTACAACAGCTTAAGTACAGACAGAGTGTGTGCCATTTGAACATTGTGGGATGGAGAAATTGTGCCCTCTGCAAAAAATCTGGCAGAGAGTCATGCAGCCCTCTGCAAAAAGTCAGGCAGAGAGTTTGCCCTCACAAAAGGTCGGGCACAGAGTGTGCCCTCTGCACAAAGTCGGACAGAGAATGTGCTACCTGCACAAAGTCAGGCAGAGAGTATGCCAAGTGGACAAAGTTTGACAGAGAGTACGCCTACGACGGGCCAACGGGGACCATCAGAGGAATACCAATAGTGGACTGCTGGCACAGGCGTCCCCTCGCTCACTGGGGGTCCACCTTCAGCAGCTGACTTTCCGACTATGGTCAGCTTTTATTCTGTCCTCTGTCGGCTGCTGACACAGGAGGACCGTTGGTCAGAGGGCAGACATTTGTTTGAGGTTCACCACTGGCAGCTCACTGACGGGGATCAATGACAAGCAATGGCGCATTTTAAGTGACCTGTTTCCACATACCTAATGCTAGGAAAGAGTGAAGTACAGTGGTCCAAAACATAACAATCCGGGTTGACCTTGACAGAAACATTGTCAGTTGAATAAAGCTTTGTCCGTGATAGACCTCTACATACACTCCATTATCTGCAAACAAAATAAGATACACCATTATAAACACTTCATCCAATTGGTACTGCATGAATATGGAATGTTTTCAAGACATGATCCACTTTTAGTTTGAACATTATTTGTAAGGTACAACAACAGTTTTGAGCAACGAAAACAACTTGGTTCCAGAAGGATTTGTACAGTACGCTAAAACTTGGAACGTTTACGGATGGTATAACACTAGTTTGTACAGTCCAGTACACAATATACCCTTCCCATGAAATATGTAAATTGCACAAAGCACGTGCGCATTAACGTTTTGGTTGGCAAAATAAGGGAACATCGCGCTGTTTTGTACACGATTAATAGCTGCGTGATGCAGACGCGATCGCACGTCTGCTCAGTGTACAACTCTATGGCGTTTGCCAACCAACAGGGTCTGTACGCATGCGTGAATGTAATTAGCATATTTCATGGGAAGAGTCCACTCAAATGGTTTTGAGAGATGACCCATTAGTACTTGAGACAACTTTTGTACAGCACAACTTCACCTTGCCATAATTTTTTTAAGATGACATGAAATTGATTTTAAAAAACTTTGATCGTTTTTTTTTTATAGATGTCTGGATATTATTTCACATCAAACTTTCGTGCTCTAATGGTTTTGGATACAGTCTTGAAACAATTTTAGGGTAACTATCATTTTCAATGATGACATGAGATTAATTTAAAAAGACTTTAATTATTTTATTGTAGATGCCGGGATATTATTTCACTTGAAACTTTGGTACTCTCATTGTTTCGGATACATTCTTGAAAACAATTTTAGGGTTACTATCATTTAGCAAGGCCCTTGTGGCTGACAGACACATAGTCAACAAGGTAAAGGAACACGCTGCCTTGGATCGGTCGAGTTGGTCTTTGAAATGCGTTTGTAACCATTTGGTATAAAATGCATACATGGTTGGAAAGATGTTTTAAAAGTAGAATACAATGATCCACACAAGTTTGCCTCAAAATTGCGTGGTTTTACTTTGCGAACTAACACGGTCAGCCATTTATGGAAGTCAAAAATTTGCCTCCCATAAGTGGCACGACCGTGTTAGTCGACGAGGTAAAAGGAAAACCGTGCAATTTTGAGGCATGTTTGTGAGGATCATTGTATTCTACATTTGTACATCTGCCCATACGCATTTTATAACAAACGGTTACAAACGCTTTTCAAAGACCAACTCGACCGATCCAAGGCAACGTGTTCCTTTAAATGTATGGTTTTAACATACCTCAAACAAGGAAGGAAAGATGCATAGCAATCCCAAACAGTTGACTTTGATAGAAACATCTTCCGATGAATCAAGTTTTGTCCAGGATGAATACTGCTCTTCAATCAGTGAAGAATCTGCAAACAAAATAAGAAACACTGTGGTAAGCATTTTTTGCATACAATAATGCAACGACCTGCAATGTTTTCAAGCGAGGAAGACAGATAACACAGTTCTTATTATCTCACAAATGCCTTGATGCGCTTTACAAAAAGTTAATAAATTAAACAAGTAAACAGGCAATTAACAAAACAAGTAACTTTTAAGAAGCGATTTAAATACAAACACAAAGAACTTGGGAAATGATTTGTACAGTACTACAACAACTTGGATAGGTTTCCAGAGAAAGCACACTTATAGGAGAGAATTTTCTTGGAAAATACAATATCATTTGGAACAGTTTCAAAAGATTGCACAACATTTGTTGGGAAATTATTTGGTTGGAACTTGCATTTGTTTCAAGTGGTGGCATAAAATTTGGAGGACAAAATTTTAACATTACAACAAAAACTTGGAATAGTTTTGAGAGATGATGACACAATCAGTTCCAATGAATTGACCAGTACAACATCAACTTGAAATAGTTCAGAGAGATGGCAAAGTAATTGCTTTTGCAACACAAACTTCTACATAAACTGGGCATGCTTTCAAGAGATGGAAAGATCTGACACTTCAACATAAGAAAAAATTACTTGCAATGTTTTCAGAGATGGTACAACTAGAAAACTTGAGCCTCCAGGAAAACCCAGGACAGAACAACACTGGCTCTCGAAACAAATTGAGAATAGAATGATTTCTGTCAAGCACGATATCAAAAGAAGGTTTGGAATTTTTTTCCAGATAATGCTGTCTCACTTTAATCTTATGACATTCAGTCTTGAATACATGTTGAGGATCACTATCTTTTAGCAAGTGTACATGGCACGTGTAGTTGTCACACCTGTATTCAACGTGCTTAGTGTAGGGTTTCAACATACCTCATGCCAGGAGGGAGCTCTTGTCCCTAATAGATACTGCTCTTGAACCAATGAATAATCTGCAAACAAAATAAGAAACAGTGTCTCTAACATTCCATCAAAGGTCATTTTACTACAAGAAAGTTTAGAGCCGGCTCAATCAAAACCAAAGATAGTAAAACACTGGCTCCTGAGAATAAAATTTAGTTTGGAACGGTTTTGAGAAGTTGCAGAATATTCGTTTGAAAGTGACTTGATCAGACAACAAGCTTTGAATTGTTTCTACATGTGGCACATAATTTGTGGAGAATTTATTCTTAAGCTAGAACAAAAACTTGTAAAGGGTTTGAGTGAGAGCATAACATTGGTATTTAGAAATTATTTTGAAGTAAGATTTACTGTAAAAAACACTTCATTTAAACATTACTGCATGTAGATTTATTTTTTTCAAGACTAATGGCCCACTTTTAATTTGAAGACTATTTGTAATGTACAGCAATTGTTTAGAGAAATGGAAACAAATTTGTTCTGGAAAGATTTGTACAGTAACACTTAAACTTGGAATGTTTTGGTTTAGAAATTAGTTTTAAAGTACAGAACAAAATTCAAATGGTGTTGAGAGATGACCCATAGTACTTGAGAAGAGATTTGTACAGCACAACTTCAACTTGCAATCTTTCAAAAGATGACCTGAATGTGTCCAGAAGTCGGGATATTATTTTAAAGTCAAACTTTGGTACTTTTATCTTTTGGTATACAGTCATGACAGTCTTGAAAAACAATTTTAGGGTCACTATCTCTCAGCAAGAGTACATTGCCTGTAAGGCCGACAGACACACGTTCAACATGTCAAATATACATGTATGCTTCAACATACCTCAAACAAGGAAGGAGTGATGTATAGCAATCACAAACAGTTGACCTTGATAGAAACATCTTCTGATGAATCAAGTTTTGTCCAGGATCAATACTGCTCTTCAATCAGTGAAGAATCTGCAAACAAAATAGGAAACACTGTGGTAAAGCATTTTCTGCATACAATAATGCATTGACCTGCAATGTTTTCAAGAGAACGATAGATAGATAACAGTTCTTATAAGCGCATCTCACAAAAGTCTTGATGCACTTTACAACAATTTATAAATTACACAAGCAAACAGGCAATTAACTAAACAAGTAAGTTTTGAGAATCAATTTAAATACAGACAAAATCTCTGAGGAAATGATTTGTACAGTACTACAACAACTTGGATAGGTTTCAAGAGAAAGCACAAAATTAGGTGAGAATTTTGTTGGAAAATACAATAAAATTTGGAGCAGTTTAAAAAGATTGCACATCATTTGTTTGGAAATTATTTGGTTTGAACTTGCAATTGTTTCAAGTGGTGGCACAAAATTTTGAGGACAAAATTTTAACATTACAACAAAAACTTGGAATAGTTTTGAGAGATGACACATTATCAGTTCCTATGAATTGACTAGTACAACATCAACTTGGAATGGTTCAGAGAGATGGCAAACTTAGTGCCTTGCAACTTAAACTACTACATACACTGGACATGCTTTCAAGAGATGGAAAGATTTGTACATTTCAACATCAACTTGCAATGTTTTCAGAGATGGTACATCTAGAAAACATGAGCTTCCGGGGAAAACCAAAGACAGCACAACGCTGGTTCTTGAAACAGTTTGAGGACGGAATGATTTCAAGAGATGGAACAATACTGGTTTGATATTGCTTTATAAGGCACACCATTGGGTGTCAATTTAATAGTAAAGCACAATATCAAAAATGATTTAGAATTTTTTTCCAGATAATGCTGTCTCACTTTTATCTTATGGCATTCAGTCTTGAATACATGTTGAGGATCACTATCCTTTAGCAAGGGTTCATGGCACATGTAGCCCTCATACGCGCATTCGATGTGCTTAGTGTAGGTTTCAACATACCTCATGCCAGGAGAGACTGATGCATAGCAATCCCAAAAATAACAATCCAGGTTGACCTTTTTATCAAGTGTACATGGCACGTGTAGTCGTCATACACGTATTCAACATGTAGGGTTTCAACTTACCTCAGACAAGGAGGAAGTGATGCACAGCGATCCCCCAAACAGTTGACCTTGATAGAAACATCTTCAGTTGAAGAAGGCTTTCGTCCTTAATAGATACTGCTCTTCAACCAGTGAATAATCTGCAAACAAAACAAGAAACACTGTTAATAATATTTCATCAAAGGTCATCATGCTTCGGGAAAATTTAAGAAACAACATCGGCAATAATTTCTTGGACACAACTTCATGTGTTTTAGGAAAATTCAAGAGACTGATCAACATTGGCCTTTGAACCAATTTTCACTTAAAAACAAGTTTTGGATTGAGTGGTTTCGAGAGATGCCACAATATTGGTTTGAAAATGGTTTGTACAGTACAAAATTAAATTGGAATAGTTTATTATAGAGAGTACAGATGGTAGAAAACTGGTTGGAAAGAATCTGGAAACTACAACACAAACCAACAGGGACAGAGGGCTCAGAGGGCTGTCGCTAGTTAACTGCCAGAACAAACGTCCCCTCGCTCTCTGGCGGCCCACCTTCAGCAGCCCACTTACATGTAGGTTCGACAACAGTCAGCTATTAGTCAATCAAAGGTCCTCTGTCGGCTGCTGACACAGGAGGGACGTTGGTCAGCGAGCAGACTTTTGTTTGCGGTCCATCAGTGACAGCCACTGTCAGCACACTGGCAGTGCCGTCAGTTTACCAATGATGAGCAGATTGGGACTTGCAAATTGGGTGGGGCTGAGTTGCAATGGGGCATGTTAAGTGTAGGGTTTCAACATACCTCAGACAAGGAAGGAGTGATACATAGCGATCCCAAACATAACTATCCAGGTTGACCTTGGTAGTGCCGCTCTTCAACCAGTGAATAATCTTCAAACAAAATACAGTGACATCAAATATTGTATCAAATGTCATCATGCTTGGGGAAATTTCTGAAACAGTAAATAGTTTTGTTTGGACATTAGTTTTACAGTACAACATTCACTTGGAAAGATTTTGAGAAGTTGCACAAAAAAATGGCTGATGAAACAGCAAAGAACCAGCACAAACTTTTTGCCTGCTCACTGGTGGTCCACCATCGGCTTGCCAACGGAGGGCTAATGCTGAGGGCAACAGGGGACTTTCAGAGGGCTACCACTAGTGGACCATTGGCACAAACTCGTGCCTGCTCACTGGTGGTCCACCATCGGCTGCCAACGGAGGGCTAATGCTGAGGGCAACAGGGGACTATCAGAGGGCTACCACTAGTGGACCATTGGCACAAACTTGTGCCTGCTCAATGGTGGTCCAACGTCGACTGCCAATGGAGGGCTAATGCTGAGGGAAACAGGGAACTATATCAGAGGGCTACCACTAGTGGACCATCGGCACAAACGTGTGCCTGCTCAGTGGTGGTCCAACGTCGACTGCCAACGGAGGGCTTATGATGAGCCACCAGCAGACTATCAGAGGGCTGCCACTAAGGGGACTGCTGGCACAAACTTTGGCCTGTTCACTGGTGCTCAACCTTCGACTGCCAACATCAGCGGACTGTCAGAGGCCTGCCACTAGCGGACCACAGGCACTAACATTTGGCCTGCTCAATGGTGGTCCTCCATCCAGAGTTGATGAGGGCTTATGATTGGCCAACAGGGAAAATCAAAGGGCTAACACTGGTGGACCAACGATCAGTTGTTAGTCCATCAAAGGTCCTCTGTCGGCTGCTGACACAGGAGAACCGTTGTCAGCGGGCAGACATTTATTTACGGTCCAAAAGTGGCAGCCACTATCAGTACGCTGGGGGTGCCAAGGGTGGACCAATGAACAGCAAATCAAGGCTTGCGAACTAGGCTGGGCTGAGTGCAATGGAACATGTTAAGTGTAGGGTTTCAACTTACCTCACACGAGGATAAGCAAATCCCAAACATAACAATCCAGGTTGACCTTGATAGAAACCTCTTCAGATGAAGGAAGCTTTTGTCCATAATAGATACTGCTCTTGAACCAATGAAGAATCTGCAAACAAAATAAGAAACAGTGTTAATAAACTGATCATTAAAGGTCATCATGCTTCCAGAAAGTTTTGAGGGGACTAGACAACATGAGACTCGATCAAAACCAAGAATAACATTGGCTCTAAAAACAAAATTGTGTTTGAAATGCTTATGAGAGGTTGCAGAATATTGAGTGGAAAGTGATTTGTTCAGAACAAAAGGGTTGAAGGGAAAGCATAAAACAGGTTTGGAAATTAGTCTAAAGGTAATTGGCTTTCACACTTTTATGGAGAGACAATTGTCAAGAGATGAGACATTAAATTTTTTAAAGAATTTGTTTTTCCTTCACAATTTCAATTTTCAACGAAGATGCAGCTGAGGAGGGTCTAAACCAGGTAGCCGATGGCCGGTATTTATATAGTCGGCAAGTAGCGCCAAGCGGCGGCAAGTTCAAACCAATTTGGCGACCTTTTGCACAAACTAATCACCAAGTGGCGCAAAGTAGCCGTCTATTGGTGCGAATGGCGCCAACAGGGTGAATTTTGGAATCAAATGGCCGTGTAATGGCGCGAACTGTAAAACATAAACTTGCAACAGCTTTGAGAGAAGACAGAACACATTTTTTGTGAAAGAATTTGGACAATACAACAAAAACCTGGTCAACCATCGACAGAGGGCTCATAATGGACTAGTGGACCATCAGATGACTGCCGCTAGTGGATCGCTGGCACAAACATTTGCCTACTCAAAAGTAGTCCACCGTCGACAAAGTGCTTATGATGTGCCAACAGGGACCATCAAAGGGCTACCACTAGCGGACCGCCGGCACAAATGATCGCTCGCTGGCGGTCCAGCTTCAGCAGCCCACTTAGGTCCAAAGAGGGTAAGTTGTTAGTTCATCATCGGTCGGCTGCCGACAAAGGAGGACAGTTGCTCAGAGGGCAGACATTTGTTTGCGGTCAATCAATGGCAGCCACTGTCAGCACGCTGGTGGTGCCATCAGTGGACCAGTGACAAGCAAAGCATGTGCGGTCTGGGTGGGGTTTTGGCAATGGGGCATGTTAAGTGTGGGGTTCCAACTTACCTCAGACAAGGAGGGAGTGATGCGTAGCGATCCCAAACATAACAATCTAAGTTGACCTTGACAGAAACATCTTCAGATGAAGAAAGCTCTTGTCCATGATAGATACTGCTCTTCAACCAGTGAATAATCTGCATTAAAACAAATGTAGTGATTTTAACATTTAATCAAATGTCATAATGTTTAGGAATATTTAATCACTGGTACAACATCAGCAACATTTTATGGGACAACATGACCCTCCAGAAAGACCACAGAAAGACCACTGCACTACACATTTTTTAGGAAAATTGAAGAGAAGAACGGTACTGTCTTAACGTGGAATGTTTTCAAGACATGGCCCACTTTAAATTTAAACATTATTTGTACAGTACAACAATGGTTTTGAGCAAATGAAACAAATTGGTTCCACAGAGGATTTGTACAGTAACACTCAAACTTGGAATGTTTTTAGGGGTGGTGTAACATTGGTTTGGAAATGATTTTTAAAGTACAGAACAAAATTCAAATGGTGTTGAGAGATGACCCATAGTACTTGAGAAGAGATTTGTACAGCACAACTTCAACTTGCAATCTTTCAAAAGATGACCTGAATGTGTCCAGAAGTCGGGATGTTATTTTAAAGTCAAACTTTGGTACTTTTATTTTTTGGTATACAGTCATGACAGTCTTGAAAAACAATTTTAAGATCACTATCTCTTAGCATGAGTACATGGCCTGTGTGGCTGACAGACACATATTCAACATGTCAAGTATACATGTATGATTTCAACATACCTCAAACAAGGAAGGAGTGTGATGCATAGCAATCACAAACAGTTGACCTTGATAGAAACATCTTCTGATGAATCAAGTTTTGTCCAGGATGAATACTGCTCTTCAATCAGTGAAGAATCTGCAAACAAAATAGGAAACACTGTGGTAAAGCATTTTCTGCATAAAATGGTGCATCGACCTGCAATGTTTTCAAGAGAAAGATAGATAGATAACAGTTCTTATAAAGCGCATCTCACAAAAGTCTTGATGCACTTTACAACAACTAATAAATTATTAAACAAGCAAACAGGCAATTAACTTTACAAGTAAGTTTTGAGAATCAATATAAATCTAGACACAAACTTCTTGGGAAATGATTTGTACAGTACTACAACAAATTGGATAGGTTTCCAGAGAAAGCACACAATTAGGGAAGAATTTTTTTGGAAAATACAATATAATTGTGAAGAGTTTCAAAAGATAGCTCATGATCATTTGTTTCGAAATAATTTGGTTACAACTTGCAATTGTTTCAAGTGGTGGCACAAAATGTTGTGGAAATGTTTAAACGTTGTAATAAAAACTTGGAGTTATTTTGAGAGATGACACAATCAGTTCCTATGAATTGACCAGTACAACATCAACTTGGAATGGTCCAGAGAGATGGCAAACTAATTGCTTTGGAAAAATATTTTAACTACTGCATTAACTTGACATGCTTTCAAGAGATGGAAAATAATTACTCCTGGAAAGATTTGTCACTTCGACATCAACTTGCAATGTTTTCAGAGATGGTACAACTGAAAAAACATGAGCCCCCAGGAAAACCAAAGACAGCACAACACTGGCTCTTAAAACAAATTGAGGTCGGAATGATCTCAAGTGTGAATTTAATTGTAAAGCATAGTATCAAATCAATTTTCCAGGTAATGCTGTCTCACTATTATGTGGAGGCGGAAAGCCTGCCAAAGCGCACCAAATGGCACACGACTGGTGACTACTTCGCGCCAAATGTCACCTGGTTGCCCATCATTCGGCGCCACTTGCTGCCTATAACAGCAGGGCGGCATCGCAGGACTTTCTCACACAACTTTCAAGATTCGACTCGACAACACCTCGACGCAGTTTTTCCTTCACAATTTCTACAAGATTTCACACAATTTTCAACGAAGATGCAGCTGAGGAGGGTCTGAACCAGGTAGCCGATGGCCGGTATTTATATAGTTGGCAAGGACCGCCAAGCGGCGGCAAGTTCAAACCAATTTGGCGACCTTTGGCACAAACTAATCACCAAGTGGCGCAAAGTAGCCGTCTATTGGTGCGAATGGCGCCAACAGGGTGAATTTTGGAATCAAATGGCCGTGTAATGGCGCGAACTGGTGCAAACTGGCGCAACATTTTAGAGCAAGCTGGGTGGCATTTGGCGCGCGCCATATGGCACCCAGTTTATTCCACTTGGCGACACATGCCAAGCGGACATTAATTCGGCGCCACAGCGAGCCACTACGCGTCAATCACATAATCTTTGGCGCGAACTCGCACCAACTGGCGCTGATCCAGTGGACTCCTAGCATAAGGTTTCAACATACCTCAGACAAGGAAGGAGTGATGCACAGCAATCCCAACATATCAATCCAGGTTGACCTTGATAGAAACATCTTCACATGAAGAAAGCTATTGTCCATGATAGATACTGCTCTTCAACCAGTGAGTAACCTGCAAAGAAAACAAGAAACACTGTAAAAAAAACATTTTTTCAAAGGTCATCATGCTTTGGGAAAATTTAAAGGCAGTGGACACTATTGGTAATTACTGAAAATAATTATCATCATAAAACCTTTCTTGATTACGAGTAATGGGGAGAGGTTGATGGTATAAAACATTGTGAGAAACAGCTCCCTCTGAAGTGACGCAGTTTTCGAGAAAGAAGTAATTTTAGACAAATTTGATTTCGAGACCTCATAGTGTCCACTGTCTTTAAGAAACAACATCGACAACAATGTATGGGACAATATGAGCCTCCATTAAAACCAAAGACAGCACTGCACTACGTGTTTTAGAAAAATACAAGAGATGGAAGAAAATTGGCCTTTAAACCAATTTACAATTAAAAAAAAAATTTTGGATTGATTGGTTACGAGAGATGCCACAATATTGGCATTGCCGTCAGTTTACCAATGATGAGCAGATTGCGACTTGCAAACCGGGTGGGGCTGAGTTGCAATGGGGCATGTTGAGTGTAGGGTTTCAACTTACCTCAGACAAGGAAGGAGTGATAGATAGCAATCACAGTCATAACAATCCAGGTTGACCTTGGTAGATACCGCTCTTCAACCAGTGAATAATCTGCAAACAAAATCAGAGACATAAAATATTGTATCAAATGTCATCATGGTTGGAGAAAATTTGAGAAACAGTATACAGTTTTGTTTGGAAATTGGTTTTACAGGACACTTGAAAAGATTTTGAGAAGTTGCACAAAAAAATGAAACGGCAAACAACCAGCACAAACTTTTGCCTGCTCACTGGTGCTCCAACATCGGCTGCCAAAGGAGGGCTATAAATGCTGAGGGCTACAGGGGACTATCAGAGGGCTACCACTAGCATGACTAGTGGACCATCGGCACAAACTAATGTGCCTGCTCAATGGTGGTCCACCATCAACTGCCAACAAAGGGCTTATGGTGAGCCACCAGCAGACTGTCAGAGGGCTGCCAGTAGCAGACCACCTGCACTAACTTTTGTCTGCTCACTGGTGGTCCACAATCGACTGTCAACAGAAGGCTTATTTATAACGGGCCACCAGCAGACTGTCAGAGGGCTGCCAGTAGCAGACCACCGGCACTAACTTTTGTCTGCTCACTGGTGGTCCACAATCGACTGTCAACAGAAGGCTTATTTATAACGGGCCAACAGCAGACTATCAGAGCGCTGCCACTAAGGGGATCGCTGGCACCAGCTTTGGCCTGTTCACTGGTGCTCCACCTTCGACTGCCAACAAGCGGCTCATGATGGGCCAACAGCGGACTGTCAAAGGGCTGCCACACGGGCAGACATTTATTTGCGGTCCAGAAGTGGCAGCCACTATTAATAATAATAATAATAATACCATTTATATAGCGCCTTTTCCTAAGGTTACAAAGCGCTCAGAGAATTACAGGAAAAAAAAAAAAAAAAAGGAATGCAAACAAAAACCAAGAGGAAAACCACGACTAGGCAAAGCTAGCAGCATTTAGCCAAGAAAGTCCCGCGCAAAGCCTGTCTCTTTTTGACTAGAACTGCAGGCCAAGCAAAGCGAGATTTACTGATTGAAAATGAATGTTTTCAGAGACCTTTTGAACATGGTAACAACGGTGGACCAATGGCGAGCAAATCAAGGCTTGCAGACTGGACTGGGCTGAGTGACAATGGAGCATGTTAAGTGTACGGTTTCAACTTATTAGCTTCCTTTGTTTTATAAAGGCATCCCAGCTTACAAGCTTTGCTTTAATGGGCCATGCCTCCATACAGCTTTCAGTCTTGTTAAATCCTATTATTTGTAGTTGTATATTGTGTTTGTATAGAAATAAATGTTGATTGATATTCAGTGATATTCAGTATTCAACTTACCTCACACGAGTCCCAAACATAACAATCCAAGTTGACCTTGATAGAAACATCTTCAGATAATGGAAGTTTTGTCCATGATAGATACTGCTCTTGAACCAGTCAATAATCTGCAAACAAAATAAGAAACAGTGTTGATAAACTGTTCATCAAAAGCCATCATGCTTTTACAGAAAGTTTTGGGGGACTAGACAGCATGAGCCTCCATCAAAACAAGGAATAGCACAACATTGGCTCTAAAAACAAAATTTAGTTTGAAATGCTTATGAGAGGTTGCAGAATATTGACTGGAAAGTGACTTGTTCAGAAAAAAAAATTCTAGAGATGGCACATCATTTGTTGAGATATTATTTTTAAACTATAAAAAACAGGTTAGTCTGAAGTAATTGGCTTTCACACTTTATGGAGAGACAAGTGTCAAGAGATTAGACAATTAATTTTTAAGGATTTGAACAAAACATCAACTATGAGTAGTTTGTGGCGCACAATGTATTGGAAAGAAATTGACCAGTAATATACAATTTGGGAATTGTTTCAAGACATGGTACATAATTTGTTTGGAAAAGCGTTGGACACTGCGACAAAAACTGGGATTGGTTTCAAGAGATGGCACATCTCGTGGTGTAACATCAACTTGAAATGATTTTAAGGGTTGAAACAAAATTGAACTGGGTTTTGTACATTACAAGATAAACTTGGAGTGTTACAAGAGATTTTACAACATTGTTTAGGAAGAGAGATAATTGTTTAGGAGAGAAATAATTTGTACAGTGCAACACAAAATTTGCTTCACATCATTACCTTCCGACATTTCATAAGATTATATGAAATTGGTTTAGAAACGATTTTAGCGGAACAACCTAAAGTTGCAGCTTTTGTAAGTGATGCCGCAAAAGTAGTTTGGAATTTATTCGAACAGTACAACGTCAACTTGGAACTATTTAAAAGATGAACAGTGCAACATTACTTTACAAATTTGAAGAAAATCAGTTTGAAAATGATCGGTACAGTTTTTAAATAATCAACTTGAAAAAGTTTCTAGAGGTGAATATTAGTTTGAAAGTGATTTATTAAATAAAAAAATAAAAAAATTGAAGTAAGGCTTCATCTTCATCTAGGCATTGTCCATCCACTGCAGGATGTAGCCCTCTGTCAGATCTTTCCAGGTATGCCGTTCCTTTGCTATCCTTGTCCAGGTCCCCCCCACCAACTTTGTTATGTCATCCCTCCATCTTTTCTTCGGTCTGCCCCTGGATCTTTTTCCTACTCGGGGTTGCCATTCTGTGGTTCTTATGGTCCATCTGTTATCTGTCATTCTTGACACATGGCCTGCCCACTTCCATTTCATTGTGCTGACATATTGGATAATGTCTTTGACTTTTGTTATATCCCTAATTGCTTGGTTGGGTATCCGGTCTTTCAGTTTAATCCCTAGCATCCTTCTTTCCATTGCTCTCTGCGTGGTAGCTAATTTCTTGTTTATCTGTTTGGTAGTTGACCATGTTTGGCATCCATATGTTATTGTTGGGAGTACACATAGGTCAAACATTCTTTTCTTCAGGGAAATTGGTAGTTGTTTGTCGCATAAGATTTCTTTGTATCTTCCAAAGAGACCCCATCCTGATTTGATTCTTATGGATACTTCTTCTTTGGATGTGTCTTGCATTTTTAATGTTTGGCCAAGATACTTGTATTCATGCACTTTCTCTATAATGTCGTTATCGATTCTGACAAGACTTTGGGAGTCGATGTTGGTCATATATTTTGTCTTTCCTTTGTGCATTTTAAGTCCCAGTCGGTTGCTTTCTTTGTGGAGCCTGTTAAATTGTCTTTCCAGGCTTTCGATGGAGCTAGCGAATATAGCCACATCATCTGCAAATCGAAGGTTTGATAGCATTTCTCCATTGATGTTTATTCCTTCCTCCTCCATCTCTGCTTTCTTGAAAACTTCTTCAAGAGTAGCGTTGAAGAGTTTTGGAGACAGTGGGTCGCCTTGTCGGACCCCTCTGGATATCTTGATTTCGGTTGATATTTCATTGTCAAGATGAATTTTAGCTGTAGCATCTGAATATATATCTTCAAGGAGGTTGATGTAGGTTTCATTTATTCCTATGTTCCTTAATGCTCTAAACATTGCTGGATGCTCTATGGAGTCAAAGGCCTTTTCGAAGTCCACAAAGCCGATGTATAGTGGTAAGTTGTATTCGTTTGTCTTCTCTATGATCTGGTTAATTGCTTGCATGTGGTCTGTTGTTGAGTATCCCTTCCTGAATCCTGCTTGATCTCTTGGTTGATTCTCATCTAAGATCCTTTCTATTCTGTTGTGTATTACTCTTATGAATATTTTGTACTGGTGCGAAAGAAGGCTTATTGGCCTATAGTTCTTAACTTCGCTTTTGTCTCCCTTCTTGAAAAGTATGATAATTTTCGCTTCCTTCCAGTCTTTTGGAATCCTTGTTTTGTTCAGAATGTCATTGAATAAGGTGACCATTTCTTGAATGATTACTTCCCCACCTACTACCATTATATCAGTTGTCACTTGATCAGTGCCTGGAGCTTTGTTTCTTTTCATTTGGTTTATAGCTGTTTGGACTTCCGAATGTAGAATTGGTGGTATTTCTATTGCATCCGGGCTTGGTATATTTGTATCTTCTCCTGTCTCTACTTCTATTTTTGAAGCGTACAGTTCTTTGTAGAAGTCGGCACATATTTCCAGTATTTCTGTTCTGTCTGTTGTTTTCTCGCCATTAGGTTTTTTCATTGAGCAGATTTTTGGTTTGTTACTGTCCTTGTCGATCAGCTTTGGACCCCTTCCGCTTTTAATGATTGATTCAATCTTTTCTGTCCTTCTTTTCCTTTGTCTCTGTCTCCTTTTCTTTTTGACAAGCTTACTTGTTTCGCAAAGCTCAATCTTCTCATGTAGTGGTAGATTGCTCTTATTTCTCAGAGACTTTCTTCTCTGGTCGAGTGTTTGTATTTCTAGGTCATCCTTTGTTGGAACCTGCTTCCTAGTATCTTTGTCTCGTTTGGCTAGTTTGGTTGATTCCTCTTTTATTATATTGTTGATTTCCTCGCATCGTTCATCTATATCGATGTCTTTTCCTTTTAGTACCTCGAAACGGTTCTTGAGGTTCAGTTGGAATTTGTCCTTGTTCTCCCATAATGCTTGGTTGTTTACCATCATGGGTTTGGTTCTTCTGATTGTTTTCAGTCGGGCTAGTTTTTTGCTGATGGATATTTTTGTTCTCACCATCCTGTGGTCGCTTCCAATATCTACCTTGGTGATGACTTCGCAGTTGTGTACGATACCTCTCTGGCTGACTAAGCAGAAGTCGATTTGATTTGTTGTGATGGCGTTTGGGCTCCTCCATGTCCAGTATCTATGATGCGGTTTGTTGAATAGAGTGTTGGCAATGGTGAGTTTTTCTTGGATGGCGAACTCTATCAATGTATTTCCTCTATCGTTCCTTGTACCTGTGCCAAATGGGCCAATGCATGAGAATGTTTCATCCTGTTTTTTTATTCCAATTTTAGCATTGAAATCTCCCATTACAATGGTGTATTCTGACAGTCTGTTGTCCTGTAGTACCTTGCTTAGGTCCTCGTAGAATGATTCAATGTCCTCTTCACTATAGTCTTGAGTTGGTGCATAGACTTGCACAATTGTCATTGTCCCTTCTTTGATGAGGTTTATATTCATGGAAATTATCCGGTTTGAGTGTTTAGTGAATCCTTTCACATGATCCTTAATTCTTGGGTGAATTATGAAGCCTAGACCTTTGTTGTTTGGATCTTCTTCCATTTTCCCTGAGTCATATATCCATATCCCGTCGTTTGTTTGGGTAAGTCCCTCACCGTGCCTTTTGGTTTCACACAACCCTATTATGTCCCAATTGAAGTCTTCTATTTCTTCCAGAAGTCTTTCTAGATCATCTTGTGTTCTTAAGGTTCTTGTATTGTATGTACAAATGTTCAGGTCGGAGTTGCCTTTCCTCTTTCTTTCAGCCCCACAACTCCCTGGTGAAGGGTTTAATCGTGACGCGTCATGTTGAGGTCTTCCCTCTGAATTTGGATTTGGCATTTTCCTTTGCTCCATTTGGCCTTGAGCGTTACGGCCTCTCTTTTCGTTACTCTTCATATCTGACAGGTTTTTAGCCATACACCGACGCGCTGGCTAGACGTGTTGCCGGTGGGTTTTCGATAAGGTGACCTTCCTGTAGCCTTTGACTGCATCCTGCTGTCTTTCCCACAAGGCAGTGGGTGGGTGGGGTGGGTTGAGGTTATTTATGGGCGCCTCATACTCGCCCGGTGATTCCTTCATTGAGCACGTTGAAGTATTTAGTTAGAGTAGCTGCCCCACACAGACTACTCCACCTCACTCTCGGAAAACACCGCCAGTTGGTCCGCGACTGCTTATTTGGTTATTTCGCAGCTAGCCTCCATATCTGGAGGTCACTCCACTATCCGCCACCTGTGGACGCGTGAGGTTGGGGATTGGTCGCCCCCATTTGTTTGTAAAAAGGCTATCACACTTTTATTTTTGGAGAGACAAGTGTCAAGAAATGGGACAAAACACTTTTAAAAGGATTTTAACAAAACATAGGAGTAGTTTCTAGAGGTGGCATAAAATGTGTTGGAAACACATTGACCAGTAATACACAAATTTGGATTTGTTTCCAGACATGGCACACAGTTTTTTAGGAAAGGCGTTGGCCACTGCGACAAAAACTGGGATTGGTTTCAAGAGATGGCACATACATTGTTCTCGTGGTGTAACATCAACTTAAAATGATTTTAAGGGTTGAAACAAAATTGAATTGGGATTTGGAATGGTTCTACTAAGGCAGTGGACACTATTGGTTATTACTCAAATACATATTAGCATAAAACCTTACTTGGTAACGAGTAATGGGGAGCTGTTGATGGTATAAAACATTGTGAGAAACAACTCCCTTGGAAGTTATGTAGTTTTCAAGAAAGAAGTAATTTTCCACGAATCTGATTTTGAGACCTCAGAAAAAGATTTTGATGTCTCAAAATCAAGCATCTGAAAGCACACAAGAGTTTTGAGAGTTGGCAAAATATTTGTTCAAAACCTATTTGACAAATTTGAAATATTATTTTGAGATGGCATAAAATTGGTTGAGATATTTTTCGCTAAGTAGGTCATCTTGAAATGGTTTTTAGAGGTGGAACAAAAGCTGTGGGAAAAGATTTGAACAGCTTCCAGAGATGAACCCACAATTTTGGGACTTATTTGGACACTATATATGATTTGAGGCATTGCATGGTGAGGTATCAATATATATTTGGTTTGCGGTAACACCATGCGTGTATCTACTTGCCAGGTAGAGTTTGTTCTTAGAAAACTGTCTTTCTTTATTTATTCTATTACCGCAGAGTAGATTGTTCGGGTGTTCGGGAGACTTCTCAGTTCTGAAAAGAACTGTCCTGCTTTTTAACTATTACCCTAGCAGATGGTAAACAAAATAGGCAGGGACTACTACTTAAGCTTATAGGATTGTAATTAACTGTACTACCGCGGAGTCAGTTCTTAAATTGGTCTCACTGTTCGACTAGCTTGCTCTAGTCATCGTCAGGATGACGATGACTAGAACACAAATGAGTATTACACAAATCTGGATTGATTTCAAGGATGGCACAATATTGGTTTCAAAATTATTTGTATAATTAAAAGTATAATTGTAAATTGGAATATAGACCTGGACAAGCTTCAAGAGGTGGGACGTAATTTGTAAAAAAAAACGGATTGAAGAGCAGACAACAAAATTGAATTGTTTTGAAAGATGGCACACCCATGTACATTGTAACTTGTTTGGAAAGATTTTAGACAACACAACTCCAACTTGGAGTACTTTTTGGAGGTGGCCCAAATTATGATTGGTTTTGAGAGAGAGCACATAGTTTGTTTGGACACTGCATCAAAAAAAACTTTAGTGATTTTGAGAGATGGCTTAATAATGGTTTAAAAAATGATTTCACTTGTGAGAGTTGACACAGAAGCATTTCAGAAGAGATTTGAACAGTACATCATAAACTTGCAATGGCTTCAAGATAGAAGCAAATTTGGTTTACAAAAGATTTGTACAGTAAAACATCAACTTTGAATTGATTCGACTTAAAATGAGTTTGAAGAATGCATTTGTACAGTACACCACTAACTTAGAAAGTCTCAAGAGATGGTACAACATTGGTTTGGAAATGAGTTTAGCATTACAACATTTAAAAAAAAGTTTCGGTTCAGAAATTTTTTAACAGTACAACATAAATATAATAATAATAATAATTTGGGGGGCTAATCATCCTTACTCGCAGCTAAGAGCTGAATTGAGAAGGACGCTGCTACAACATGTTTGAGAAGCAGGCATGCAGGGGCGCCTTTGGCTGCCAGCCACATCAACCCATGTACAGCTAAGATCGAAAGTGTTTGATTTTTCCAGAGGGAGGAAAACCAGATGGTCTGGAAAACCCTTGTGGCACAGCAGAGAATCAACGCACAACTCAACTCACATATGGCCCTGGCCGGGAATCGAACCGGGGTCACCTTGGTGGGAGGCGAGCGCCTTACGCACAAGCCAACCGTGCCATGGTTGCAAAGGTTTCAAGGTATAACACAAAAATGGCTCTGAAAAGATTTGTACGGTAAAACACCAATTTCAAATTGTTTAACGAGATGGTACAACATTGGTTTGGAAATGAGTTTGGCATTATACAACATCAAGTTCTGGTTCAGAAAAAGTTGAACAGTACAACATAAACTTGAAATGGTTTCAAGAAATGGTACAAAATTAGTTTAAAGGCAGTGGAAACTATTGGTAATTACTCAACATAATTATTAGCATAAAACCTTACTTGGTAACAAGTAATGGGGGAGGTTGATAGTATAAAACATTGTGAGAAACGGCTCCCTCTGAAGTGCCATAGTTTCTGAGAAAGAAGTAATTTTCTATGATCTTGATTTCTAGACCTTGTAATTAGATTTAGAGGTCTCAAAATCAAACATCTGAAAGCAGATTTATTTGTACAGTACAACCCAATCTTGGAATACTGTACATGTAGTTTCAAGAAATGACACAAAAATGATTTGCAAATAATTTTGAATAAACCTGGATTGGTTTTGAGAGATGGCAAATAATTGGTTTAGACAAAATTTGTACCGTACAACATCAATTTGGAATGATTTTGAGAAATGGCACAGTATTGTTTGAAAATAATTTAAACAGTAAAGCAAAAACTTGGAAGGGTTTTGATCGTTTGCACAATTGGTTTGGAAATCATTTGCACAGTTCAACCTCAACTTGGAATGGTTTCCATAGATTTACGAAAAATTTGTTTGGAACCATTTTAAAGCCATTGGACCCTTTCAGTACAGAAAAAAAAAGTTAACAGATATACAAATAACTTACAGGGTTTACAGAAGGTAGTGGTAAAATACTTCTCTTGAAATCTTATTCCATGAAATGCTTTAGTTTTTGAGAAAACAGTAAAACAATATCAATTCTCGATAGCGAGAATTACGGATTTATTTTAAATACATGTCATGACACGGCGAAACGCGCGGATACAAGGGTAGGTTTTCCCGTTATTTTCTCCCGACTCCGATGACCAATTGAGCCTAAATTTTCACAGGTTTGTTATTTGATATAGAAGTTGTGATACACGAAGTGTGGGCCCTGGACAATACTGTTTTAAATACCGAAAGGGTCCAAGGCTTTAAACAACATAACTCATATCCGCCTAGCTGTTGTGTGTACATGCCTAAAAGTAACGGTCTTAAGTTCACACACAACGGAGGGTCATACAATAAATAACATGAAATTTATCATGTTTCTGAATGTCAATAGTACAATCATTACAGTAGAACAGTGACTAAAAAAAGGTTGATTCTTAATTTAAAATTCTCTGTTTGTGATTGCCAACTGTTTTTATTTAGAGTATTATATTTATAAGGCCTTAAATCGGTGGATTACATGTCCTGTAACATGAAGCAAATTACCTAAATGAGATCTTTTAAAAGTTGAACAAATATGGCCATTTGATTAGTGTCAGGAAAACACATTTGTTATCTCCGTCGATAAGTGTGTTTCTGTGGTGTATTATCCTAAAGTATTCCTAGTATTGTCCCGCCCACCTTCCCCTTTATTTATTATAGTCACGGCATTTCCGGTATCATATTCAGTATTTATTGTATTACTTGGAATCGTTTGTTGGTGTATAAGTTATCCCCAGTTGTTTCCTGTATTTATTGTTGGTTTGTGTAATGTTTATATCAGAATGCAGCAGTAAGCCCCCTGAATACACCAGAACATTTCCCATGTATATGGACGAAGTTATGAGTTTCTCCCGGCAATGATGTAATTTCGCTGTTGCGATATAAAAGCTGGATTTGTCCTAAAAGTGTTTAATGTTGTTTCACTCTATCAGTCCTCATTTATTGCTTGTAATAATGCTGTAACTCTTTTTGCATTTAAAGTCGTTTAAATTTTTGATTATACGATTAACTTTTGTCTCCCTTCTCTCAAATGTTTAAAACATGTAATGTGCATTTTTGTCTTATTAAATCTGCTAATTATGTATTTGTTATTTATAAATAAACTACACAGAGTGCGAAATAAATGGGAAAACTCATAAAAGATAAAAGAAGGTCTCTTCAGTCTCCTTTATGCCGTACATGTGACAACATTCTATACTAGGTAAACACAAGTAAACAAAAGCACTTCATCCTTTCCAGGTATCAATTTTCCCTGATGATGTTCATTACTTTGTAATGAGAGGTATATCGATACAGCTTGATGCCAATGGTAGCGAGGTTATTATACAATCAACTGATGAGTCTACTCTTGATACTTAAAGACACTGGACACTATTGGTAATTGTCAAAGACCAGTATTCTCACTTGGTGTGTCTCAACATTTGCATAAAATAACAAGCCTGTCAAAATTTGGACTCAAATGGTCGTCGAAGTTGCGAGAGAATAATGGAAGAACAAACACCCTTGTTGACAAAATGTGCGCTTTCAGATGCCTTGAATTCGAGCCCTCGTTACCATACAAGTTATGTACAATTATTTGGAGTAATGGCCATTAGTGTCCACAGTGCCTTTAACTTTAAATAAAACACTAAGAACAGATTGAAAGAAAAGTGAAAACAATATTTCAAGTTTAATTTGATTCTTGGTGAATTGAGTTTTAGGTTTTCAGAAGTTTCTGCTTTATACATTTAAGATGTTTTAAAGACTTGCACAGTACAACACAATTTGGAAGGGCTTCGGGAGGTGACACAAATATTTTTTGTAAGTTATTTGAACACCATAACATAAGGCTGAATTGATTTCGAGAGATGGCATAATATTGGTCGAAAACTTGGAATGGTTTCAAGATAGCGCAAAGTGAGAAATTATTTGTAAAGTTTTACTTAAACTGGGAGCAGTTAGGAATGACACATGAATTGTTCGAAAAAGGTTTGGACCCTGCAACAAAAACCTGGAATGATTTTGAGAGATGGCGCACTATTGGTTTGGACAGGATTCTAGCAGAACCACCTCAACTTTGAAAGGTTTTGAGAGATGAAATATATGCCTACTAGTTGGTTAAGAAGAGGTGTCAACAGTACAACATAAAGTTTGAGTTGTTTTGAGAGATATCCCCAAATGCGTTCAGAAAAGATTTTAACATTACAACTGCAATGGTTTTCACAATGAGTTAATTATGGAAAAAATAGTTTCGGAATTGTTTGTACAGCACAACACACAATTTGATTGGTTCAAAAAGATGAAGCAAAATTGGTTAGGAAATTGGTTTGTTAGAGTACAACATCAAGTTGGAATAGTTTAGCAATTTTTTTAAAATTTTGTATGCAAGTCACCAGACACACATGGCCTGAAGGCCACTTCAAGGTGTGGGCTACAGTTCTTTTTTCCAGGTCGTTGCCACCTACTCCTAGGGCTGAAACAGGGTTACCCCTTTTACAGTCCATTTGGATGTAGGCTTGGGTATCATCAATCCAAAGCCCGGCCGGTAGAGCAGAAAGCACTACCTCCCCAATAATACGTAGCAAGTGTTACGACCGCGATTCGAACCAACACTCAACACCACAGCTTAAGTCCGGTGCTCTTAACAATGGTTGCCAGAATTTGGTGAAAAATAGTTGCATTGGTTTCTAGAGATTGCACGAAATTGTTTTTTTTTTTAATGATTTGTACGGTAAAACTTCTAATTTGGATGGTTTTCCAGAAATGGGATGAAATTGATTTGGAAATGATGATAACTAGTACAGCATCAACTTGAATTGGTTTGATTGACGAAGCTTGGCGTAACTAATGGGGCATGCCCCCCGGATGCCCCCCCCCCCCTCCCCAATTTGAAATTTGACCATTTCAGACTATAATAATTACCAGACTATGAAATGTAAGGTTTCATAAACTTTTACGAGGCGCTGGTGGCGTACAACTCATGTTTCAAACTATTTTTCTTTTCACACATATTTTAAAATTTCAGGAACATCTTCGGAGTACGGTAAATGATGTCCACAATAGTATGATGACTCATCGCTCACGCGCACCCCATTTCATGTATGCGAAAGTCTGTCACATTGTACGGTAGAGTAGTGTCACACTGTTAAACTGTGAGAGCGCAAGCATAAATCTAAAACATTTGCTTCATTTGAGAAATAACTTTGTTCTTCAGAGTATACTAACGGTGTATTAAAAAGTTTATCATTAAAGGCAGTGGACACTATTGGTACAATGTAATTGTCAAAGACTAGCCTTCACAGTTGGTGTATCTCAACATAAGCATAAAATAACAAACCTGTGAAAATTTGAGCTCAATCGGTCATCGAACTTGCGAGATAATAATGAAAGAAAAAAACACCCTTGTCACACGAAGTTGTGTGCGTTTAGACGGTTGATTTTGAGAACTAAAATTATAAATCTGAGGTCTCCAATCAAAATTCATGGAAAATTACTTCTTTCTCGAAAACTACTTCTTTCTCGAAAACTACGTCACTATAGAGGGAGCCAAATTTTTGAATCCTATAAATGGCCGATCGTGTAGTTCGCAAAGTTAAAGGAAAACCACGCAATGTCGGGGAAAATTTGTGTGGATCATTATATTCTACTTTTAAAATATCTTTCTAATCGCATGCATTTTACAACAAACGGTTACAAAAAACGCTTTTCCAAGACCAACTCGGCCGATCCAAGGCAACCTGTTCCTTTAGCTGCTTGTGAAATGTTTGCATAAGCAAAGATGAACAAATTTCACTGAAGTGTATTTTTATTCTGTACTAAGAAATAAATGTGGGCCTTCTAAAGCTGCTGGTTAAATCTCAGCGTGATTGAAGACTGTACTGCTGCGAATATACTAGGAATATAAACTAGGAATACCTTCAAGGGAGGGTACAAAATTGGTTTGAAAATTATTTGTACCGTACAACAACAAAATGGATTGCTCGAGAGAGATGACACACAAGTGGTTCAGAAGAGACTTGAAAGGTAGACCATAAACTGGGAATGTTTCCAAATGACGCAGAAAAATTGGTTGGGAAATTATTTGTAATTGGGAATATTTTCTAGAGACGGGAGAATAGTTTATGGGAAAAGATTTGAACAGTAGGGCTTACAATAACAAATTTAAAATGGTTTCTCGAGCAATACAACATTTCTTCAGAAAAAAATTGTAACAAAAACTTCAAATGTTTTCCCGCGATTGCCCAAAATTGGTGGGGGAATAATTGGTACTGTACAACACAAAGTTGGAACGGCTTTGAGAGATGGTGTGAGAGACGGCCCTATATGAAGTCAGATTTTGTCTCTCACAAATGGCCGATCGTATTAACAGTTCGCAGAGTAAAAGGAAATCAACGCGATTTCGAGGCAAATTTGTGTGGATCATTGTATTTTACTTTTAAAACATCTTTCTACCAATATGCATTTAATAGGCCTAACAAACGGTTACAAATGCCTTTTAAAGACAAACTCGTCCAATCCAAGGCACACGTGTTCCTTTAAACATTGGTTTGGAATTAATTTTAAAGTACACCATGAACCTGGATTGATTTCAAGCGACTGCAAAATATTGGTTTGCTCGAAATGTGATTTAAAAATGATTTGTACAGTACAACAATAACTGATGGGAATAGTTTCTTGAGACGGGGGAATATTTTATGGAAAAGACTTGAACAGTACAGCAACAACTTTGAATGGTTTCAAGCGATTGCACATGTTTGGTTCTAAAATAATTTGGACAACAAAACATAATCTCGGAATAGTTTCGAGAAACACATGTAGCAAAACATTGGTTTCAGAAAGATTTGTTGGGAAACATGTACATGTTATGTACAGTACAATAGCCCAATTGAATGTTTTCAAGAGATGGTAGAAAATAGGCTTTGAAATTATTTTGTCAGTACAATCTCTCAAAACCCACCTGTTCAACTGATTTGCTTGCTTTTATTTATTCTTTGCTCTTTGTTTATTTTGTGTGTACAGCGCTGTGGTACTTTCCCCTGTTAGTTAGAGTGCTTTATAAATACATTGTATTATTATTATTATTACAACATCAATTTGGAATGATTGTGAGAGATTGTTCAAACCTGGTTTTGAAATGATTTTAGTAGTACAACATCAATTTGGAAACAGTACGACATCAATTTGGAATGAGTTCGCCAGATAGCAAAAATTGCAAATTGGTTTTGAAATGAAATACACGTATCTGTACAGGACAGAATCAACTTGGAGCATTTCGAGAGATTGTTCAAACCTGGTTTTGAAATGATTTTAGTAGTACAACATCAATTTGGAAACAGTACGACATCAATTTGGAATGAGTTCGCCAGATAGCAAAAATTGCAAATTGGTTTTGAAATGAAATACACGTATCTGTACAGGACAGAATCAACTTGGAGCATTTCGAGAGATTGTTCAAACCTGGTTTTGAAATGATTTTAGTAGTACAACATCAATTTGGAAACAGTACGACATCAATTTGGAATGAGTTCGCCAGATAGCAAAAATTGCAAATTGGTTTGGAAATGAAATACACGTATCTGTACAGGACAGAATCAACTTGGAGCATTTCGAGAGATTGTTCAAACCTGGTTTTGAAATGATTTTAGTAGTACAACATCAATTTGGAAACAGTACGACATCAATTTGGAATGAGTTCGCCAGATAGCAAAAATTGCAAATTGGTTTGGAAATGAAATACACGTATCTGTACAGGACAGAATCAACTTGGAGCATTTCGAGAGATTGTTCAAACCTGGTTTTGAAATGATTTTAGTAGTACAACATCAATTTGGAAACAGTACGACATCAATTTGGAATGAGTTCGCCAGATAGCAAAAATTGCAAATTGGTTTTGAAATGAAATACACGTATCTGTACAGGACAGAATCAACTTGGAGCATTTCGAGAGATTGTTCAAACCTGGTTTTGAAATGATTTTAGTAGTACAACATCAATTTGGAAACAGTACGACATCAATTTGGAATGAGTTCGCCAGATAGCAAAAATTGCAAATTGGTTTTGAAATGAAATACACGTATCTGTACAGGACAGAATCAACTTGGAGCATTTCGAGAGATTGTTCAAACCTGGTTTTGAAATGATTTTAGTAGTACAACATCAATTTGGAAACAGTACGACATCAATTTGGAATGAGTTCGCCAGATAGCAAAAATTGCAAATTGGTTTTGAAATGAAATACACGTATCTGTACAGGACAGAATCAACTTGGAGCATTTCGAGAGATTGTTCAAACCTGGTTTTGAAATGATTTTAGTAGTACAACATCAATTTGGAAACAGTACGACATCAATTGGAATGAGTTCGCCAGATAGCAAAAATTGCAAATTGGTTTGGAAATGAAATACACGTATCTGTACAGGACAGAATCAACTTGGAGCATTTCGAGAGATTGTTCAAACCTGGTTTTGAAATGATTTTAGTAGTACAACATCAATTTGGAAACAGTACGACATCAATTTGGAATGAGTTCGCCAGATAGCAAAAATTGCAAATTGGTTTGGAAATGAAATACACGTATCTGTACAGGACAGAATCAACTTGGAGCATTTCGAGAGATTGTTCAAACCTGGTTTTGAAATGATTTTAGCAGTGCAACATCAATTTGGAACAGTACGACATCAATTTGGAATGAGTTCGCCAGATAGCAAAATTGCAAATTGGTTTGGAAATGAAATACACGTATCTGTACAGGACAGAATCAACTTGGAGCATTTCGAGAGATTGTTCAAACCTGGTTTTGAAATGATTTTAGTAGTACAACATCAATTTGGAAACAGTACGACATCAATTTGGAATGAGTTCGCCAGATAGCAAAAATTGCAAATTGGTTTTGAAATGAAATACACGTATCTGTACAGGACAGAATCAACTTGGAGCATTTCGAGAGATTGTTCAAACCTGGTTTTGAAATGATTTTAGTAGTACAACATCAATTTGGAAACAGTACGACATCAATTTGGAATGAGTTCGCCAGATAGCAAAAATTGCAAATTGGTTTGGAAATGAAATACACGTATCTGTACAGGACAGAATCAACTTGGAGCATTTCGAGAGATTGTTCAAACCTGGTTTTGAAATGATTTTAGTAGTACAACATCAATTTGGAAACAGTACGACATCAATTTGGAATGAGTTCGCCAGATAGCAAAAATTGCAAATTGGTTTGGAAATGAAATACACGTATCTGTACAGGACAGAATCAACTTGGAGCATTTCGAGAGATTGTTCAAACCTGGTTTTGAAATGATTTTAGTAGTACAACATCAATTTGGAAACAGTACGACATCAATTTGGAATGAGTTCGCCAGATAGCAAAAATTGCAAATTGGTTTGGAAATGAAATACACGTATCTGTACAGGACAGAATCAACTTGGAGCATTTCGAGAGATTGTTCAAACCTGGTTTTGAAATGATTTTAGTAGTACAACATCAATTTGGAAACAGTACGACATCAATTTGGAATGAGTTCGCCAGATAGCAAAAATTGCAAATTGGTTTTGAAATGAAATACACGTATCTGTACAGGACAGAATCAACTTGGAGCATTTCGAGAGATTGTTCAAACCTGGTTTTGAAATGATTTTAGTAGTACAACATCAATTTGGAAACAGTACGACATCAATTTGGAATGAGTTCGCCAGATAGCAAAAATTGCAAATTGGTTTTGAAATGAAATACACGTATCTGTACAGGACAGAATCAACTTGGAGCATTTCGAGAGATTGTTCAAACCTGGTTTTGAAATGATTTTAGTAGTACAACATCAATTTGGAAACAGTACGACATCAATTTGGAATGAGTTCGCCAGATAGCAAAAATTGCAAATTGGTTTTGAAATGAAATACACGTATCTGTACAGGACAGAATCAACTTGGAGCATTTCGAGAGATTGTTCAAACCTGGTTTTGAAATGATTTTAGTAGTACAACATCAATTTGGAAACAGTACGACATCAATTTGGAATGAGTTCGCCAGATAGCAAAAATTGCAAATTGGTTTTGAAATGAAATACACGTATCTGTACAGGACAGAATCAACTTGGAGCATTTCGAGAGATTGTTCAAACCTGGTTTTGAAATGATTTTAGTAGTACAACATCAATTTGGAAACAGTACGACATCAATTTGGAATGAGTTCGCCAGATAGCAAAAATTGCAAATTGGTTTTGAAATGAAATACACGTATCTGTACAGGACAGAATCAACTTGGAGCATTTCGAGAGATTGTATAAACCTGGTTTTGAAATGATTTTAGTAGTACAACATCAATTTGGAAACAGTACGACATCAATTTGGAATGAGTTCGCCAGATAGCAAAAATTGCAAATTGGTTTGGAAATGAAATACACGTATCTGTACAGGACAGAATCAACTTGGAGCATTTCGAGAGATTGTTCAAACCTGGTTTTGAAATGATTTTAGTAGTACAACATCAATTTGGAAACAGTACCACATCAATTTTGAATGAGTTCGCCAGATAGAAAAAATTGCAAATTGGTTTTGAAATGAAATACACGTATCTGTACAGGACAGAATCAACTTGGAGCACTTCGAGAGATTGTTCAAACCTGGTTTTGAAATGATTCTAGTAGTACAACATCAATTTGGAAACAGTACGACATCAATTTGGAATGAGTTCGCCAGATAGCAAAAATTGCAAATTGGTTTGGAAATGAAATACACGTATCTGTACAGGACAGAATCAACTTGGAGCATTTCGAGAGATTGTTCAAACCTGGTTTTGAAATGATTTTAGTAGTACAACATCAATTTGGAAACAGTACGACATCAATTTGGAATGAGTTCGCCAGATAGCAAAAATTGCAAATTGGTTTGGAAATGAATTACACGTTTCTGTACAGGACAGAATCAACTTGGAGCATTTCGAGAGATTGTTCAAACCTGGTTTGGAAATGATTTTAGCAGTGCAACATCAATTTGGAAACAGTAGGGCCTACACATAAATGACATTGTACAATAATAATATCTTTCATGATAGGCTGGGTCGACTCAATTGTTCAGTCTTGGACACAAAGTTCCGTTCATCCGCTAAAAATGTAGTCAAGATGCCTTGCGACACAGAGAAAATTGCACGATATTTATTAAGCCTGTGACAGTTAAACGTTTGAGCATCAGACCAGACATGGGATCACAGTGAGTTGTAAAACTTACCGCTCCTATACAGAGATGCCGAAGATGATAGGCTTGAGTTTTTGTCTACCACTCTGTGTGATGGTGGTCGACTCATAATACCCAACAAAAATTTGACGTTTTTGTTTTCATTGAGTGGAGTGGTGTCCCATGTCGTTTAAACATCTTGATAAGTCTTTACTTCTAAGTTCAACATTTGCATGAGCCTCACGTTTATACATGTAACTCGTTCTGTAACTTACATACTACAGGGTTCTCTTTTATTTGTAGTGATTCAAATTGTTTCAGACTTATAACCGCTTTTTAAACTTAAATTACATCAATCTAGAAATCAAAATGCTGCGCCAGCCAACCAGCCTGGTTTGGAGTAGTTTTTAAAAAGATAAATCAAGACAGTGTGAGGTGTTAAACTTGCAGTGCTACTCTAAGTTTCAGTGGAGGATATACCAGGGCTATGCTGAACCATCTAAAAATGAAACATCCCTCTCGGCAACTCCAAGCAAACATGGAAATGACACCAACATATCAAGTGTGTGTCACAACTTTCTTTCCACTTAGAAGTTATAGCTAACATATAAAATCAATTTATTTAGGTTGTTGACAAAGAATGAACCCAATTTTGCCAAATAAGAACTCAGCTTGGGCTCCATGTAGGCGTGGCTAAATTGACTGGAAAACTGCAATGTGACTGACCGTTATGCAACTGGCCATGGTTTTGCCATATACCTAAAGGTTCAAGCTGCTGATCATTTTTAAGTATCCTGTAGGAGACTCCTGTTTGAGTATAAGAGTTGTGTACTACATGTAGTTAACTTTCGCAAGTTTTTAGTTTGAGGAAACTTGTGATTTGTGATTTAAGTGTATAATTCCCATGTCCTTTTTGTGTAATGCGACTGACTGCTTTTAACAACATTATAACATCAAGAGCACAAAGCCCCCAACATTTCTAATATCATCACTTCAAAGCCTCGGGTGTCAAGTAAAAATCAGTCCAAAAACTTAGTGGAAAGAATATCTCACATAGAACTACTAGCACCAAGATCAAGAAATGTCACCAAAAAGGTGTAATGCGACTGACCAGAGAATTGCCCCTCTGCATCTGCAGCCAGTGAGAAAACGGCGAGAAGTACGAGTAGTACAAGGCTACTTTAGGGTCGTTTCTGAGGCGGGAAAGTTATAATCCAGCGAGAGCTAATAAAATAACCAAATTGATTGCAGAAATGATAGCAGGTGAAAGTTTACCAATAAGCTTGGTGGAAGCTGGGGGGGGGGATTCAGGAAGTTGCTGGAATATTTGGAACCAGGTTATGCCGCACCATGACGTAAGTCAATGACAGCACAGCTCAAACTGATGTTCAATAATAAAAAAAAGAAAGCATTGGAATAAAGTTAGAGGATATTGGAAGCATTGCCCTCACACAACTGACTGCTGGATAGAGAGGAGTACATGACTGTGTTAGCTCACTATGTTCAAGACTGTCAACACCAATCCGTTACTTGGATATGCCCCCAGTGGCCAAACTCGACACCGATGACACCGGCGACAAAGGGCCACAGTGACCACAGCACCAGCTTTTGCTAAGCAGTTAAAGACTGTTGCAGAACAGTGACGAATAGATAAAAAAGTCAATGCCTTTGTCAATGACAATACATCAAATACAAAGGATGTCGGAAGCCTGGCCCCAGATGTCCAAGATGTTGGGTGTGCGGTGCACACTTTGCAATTAGCTGTCAATGCAGGACTTGAGTGCAACAGAAGCATCAAAACAGTCCTCCGTGGGGCAAATCGCCTCGTTGGGCATTTCAAGCACAGCTCGGTGTCAATGAAGGCTTTAGAAGCAAGACAACAACAAATGGACAGTCCCAAGCATCAAAACGGTCATCGCTGGGGCAAATAACCTCGTTGGGCATTTCAAACACAGCACGGTGTCAAGAAAGGCTTTACAGGCAAGACAACAACAAATGGACAGTCTCAAGCATCAAAACAGTCATGGGTGAGGCAAACGACCTCGTTGGCCATTTCAAACACAGAGCGGTGTCAACAAAGGCTTTAGAAGCAAGACAACAACAAATGGACAGTCTCAAGCATCCAAACAGTCATCGGTGGGGCAAACGGCCTCGTTGGGCATTTCAAACACAGAGCGGTGTCAACAAAGGCTTTAGAAGCAAGACAACAACAAATGGACAGTCTCAAGCATCCAAACAGTCATGGGTGAGGCAAACCGCCTCGTTGGCCATTTCAAACACAGAGCGGTGTCAACAAAGGCTTAAGAAGCAAGAAAACAACAAATGGACAGTCCCAAGCATCAAAACAGTCATCTGTGGCCGGCAAAACGCCTTGTTGGGCATTTCAAACACAGAGCGGTGTCAACAAAGGCTTTAGAAGCAAGACAACAACAAATGGACAGTCCCAAACATCAAAACAGTCATCGGTGAGGCAAACGGCCTCGTTGGGCATTTCAAACACAGCGCGTTGTAAAGAAAGGCTTTAGAAGCAAGACAACAACAAATGGACAGTCTCAAGCATCAAAACAGTCATCGCTGGGGCAAATCGCCTCGTTGGGCATTTCAAACACAGTACCGTGTCAACAAAGGCTTTAGAAGCAAGACAACAACAAATGGACAGTCTCAAGCATCACAACAGTCATCGGTGGGGCAAAATCACCTCGTTGGACATTTCAAGATGTCAACAAAGGCTTTCGAAGCAAGACAACATCCAATGAAAACAGTCAATGGGTGGGCAAATTGCCTCGTTGTGCATTGCAAAAACAGCATGGTGTCAACAAAGGCTTTAGAAGCAAAACAACAACAAATGGACAGTCCCAAACACCGCCTTATACAGCTTGTAAAAACAAGATGGAACTCCATTTTCGAAATGGTGGAACGCTTGATCGAGGTGAGATGGCCAATTTGCGGTGTTCTCACTGACAAGAAATGCACCAAACTCGTCGATGCACAGACATTGAACCTGAAACACGACCGGTGAAAGCTGATGGAGGAGCTAATAATAATAATAATAATAATAATAATAATAATAATAATAATAATAATCCATTTATATAGCGCCTTTTCCTAAGGTTACAAAGCGCTTAGAGAATGACAGGAAAAACAGCAAAGGGAATGCCATCAAAAACCAAGAGGAAAACCCCGACTAGGCAAAGCCTGCGGCATTGAGCCAAGAAAGTCCCGCGAAAAGCCTGTCTCTCTTTGACTAGAACTGCAGGCCAAGCAAGGCGAGATTTACTGATTGAGAATGTAGTTTCTTTCCCTAAACCTTTTCAGGTTCTAGTTGAAATAAAATTAAATATAAAAAGCACGAAATAAAGGCCTATGTTTTTAATTTTTTCTGCGTTTTATTCATTGTTTTTTAATTATTTTCTTTCTCAGCCCTATTTCCAAACAGGTTTCAGCGACTGTACTGTCCAGTGAAAAGAACACCAGCGTTTCAACAGTACATCCAATTGTGAGAAGTCTCGGTAACAACCACATGGAAGTGCAAGACAGTGACTCCCTGGTTTTAGCTCAATTAAAGCAAAGAACTGCAGCTGATCTCTTTACAAATATTCTGCCCTGAGACATCTCTCACAAGCCCACCCATGCTTGTGTCTGCCCCCGACCCACCCTACAGAAGTTTGAAATTAGTGGACGGTAATGATCAAAATGTGACCTTCAATGCCATCAAGAAAGAAATGGCACCAAACTTATTGCCGGCATAGAACCACCAGCGAAAAAACCAAGACCAGCGTCTGTCATGGACTTTTTGATTGGAAACACCATGGAGACCAAAGACCTGGATGTATAGGGCCTAGATTAGGCCAGCAAGGCAGAGTTTGATGCGTACTTGAGTGCACCAGAGGTAGACAACGAAACTTGTCCACTAGGAGCAGAGGAGTGGTGGAAAGAAAACGTACAGTATCTTGCTACCCTGCACTGTCCAAACTAGCACAGCAATACCTGGGAATTCCCGCCACTTCTGTTCCTTTAGAAAGGGTATCTTCCACTACTGGGAATATTGTAAATCACAAAAAGGTTTTTTTTTCTGACCAACAACACAAACATGCTGATATTTTTTTGCCAGAACAAGTAGACACTATAGACAAGTAGACTTTCAGTAGACCAGCAGTGAAAACCTGTTCTTAATTTGACGAGTTGACTCAATGATCGGTAATGCATAGCTTTTATTTTATTATATAGAGCAAATTGACCTACCGCCAGGGCAGACAAACGGTTAATGGTTAACTGTTTGGAAAAGTTTTGTTTTAAACGGATAGCAAACTAACCGTAGGGTCACAGACTTACCATTTATAACAAAATATCGATCTACTAGCGTTTTTTAAAAAGGCACATTGAAACAGTGGTTACAGTAAAAATGTTGACAGGTGCATTTGACAGGTTGATAATTTTGGGAGAACATTAAGTAGTATAACTAAAATGGGTTGATTTTATTACAAGTAAAACATTGGCTTAATTTTTAGACATTAGGGCGTACTTAAAGTACATGACTCGAGTCAATGCTGTATCTGGGGCGGTCACGAGTCAATGATATTTGATGAAACGTTTGACTTACCTCTTCCAGTAGGAATGGCTAGAAGCTTGTGTTCTGCAAAGCCTGTGTGATGTTTCCTGAACAGTCATCAGCCAGAGGGCACTAGAGAGCCATTCATCATTTGGGGCTTGGTGATCACTGATCCATACAGCTATCAATTAAGCAGGGTGTGTTGGATCCAGCCAAGTGTCTCAAGGGTTTCAGTCAATCTTTTGCATGTCTGAGATCTGTTAACTGTTTCAGATCTGTTTCTCAAACTGCGTTTCCACGTCTTCAAATCTACACCCTCCTGCATGTCCAAGATCCATTAATAACTGTTCCATTGTTTCTTCAAGGTGTCTCCACATCTTCATTATCTACAATATAAAAAAACAAAGGTTCAAATTAGATTTCAGTAAACAAAAACAACATAATGGAAATTTGACAGGCCTGATACTTCACAGAGGCACCAAAGGCGATTGCCCCCTGGTCATTGCCTTTGTGCACTTGAAATGCTCCAGTATAAATTTATAATCTTTTCTTTTCCTACTATTATTATTTAGTACCAATATTAAAGAACACTTAGTAGAGCGCCGGTATCCGCCTAAAAGAAGTATCATAGCTGTATTAATGTTTATCTTTATTTTGTATGATACTTGTAATATTGTTTGTGAAATAGAAAAAAATATTGTTGAATTGAATTGAATTTCCTCTAAGGGTGCCCTTTACAAAGGAGAAAATTCCTTGGTGCCCTTGCCCTTTCAAAAACTAAGCACACAGGCCTGATTTGAAGTTAGATATTTTGCTAAATTTGAAGAAAGTCTATTGCCCTTTATTTATCTATTTAGGCACTACCCTATTGCCTTGTGGTGTTTTATGTTTGTTTATTTCCTATAAATAATTTTTACACTTTACTGGTTTTTTTTAAATCCATCCGAAGCATCTGAAAGCAAACAACGTCAGGTGACAAGGGTGTTTTTTCTACCATTATTATTCTCTCCCAACTTCGACGACCAATCGAGTTTTCACAGGTTTGTTATTTTTTGCATATGTGTTGAGATACACCAAGTGACAAGACTGGTCTATGACGATTACCGAAGGTATCCATAGTCTTTTTTTTATGCATTTTGATTCTTTCAGGATAAACAATAATGCTTCATTCAGGCTAGTTTACACTTGACCTGACAAGTCCGGCAGTCATGCAATTCTCAATAGAATAATTCGCCACTTTGTAATATCTTGAAAAGGAAGAAATGATTTTTCAAACCATGACGTAGAGCCTGGTAAATAAGTGTATCAGAGTTTGTACTGACCCATTACATAAATGAAAAAACCTTCATGTTTAAAAATAGAAGTCTGTATCTTTCTCACGAATACTCTGGACTTGTGAAAACAATAGACTGATTGAGCTACATTGTACCAACGCCACGTGACAACAACCACAGCCAATATCAACATGCGTTAAAAATACGTGATTATTGTTGCATTTGTTTGTTCAATCGAGGCTTTTTTTTCTCAAAATCACTAAAGAATATTCTGGAGTTTGTACCACAAGACCTTACCGGTGGCTGAAGGATGCCAACCAGTAATGGGTACCCCAATGCCACCATCTAGGAAACTCTACAATGCGTTTGTGCACGGAAAATGTGGTTTTACATTGCCCTCACTGTAATGATTTTGCTGCCAATAATATTCAATAAAGAGCTCCTGAAGAAGCTGCAAATTCCTTTATTTTTAAGCTAAAAAAACATAAAAAATTTCTGACATCCAAATAAGGAACGGAAACTAAAAAAGCTCAACAATTCAGCAACTTTGCAAAGGGCACCCTCCATATTTATGTTCAACACAAAGTAAAAATGCACTCAAGTCCTGGAATTGCTTGCACAAGTTCACAACTTGTAAGAGTCAAATATGGAACAGTTTAGTAAGTTGCTCAATTAATCAAAGCGCTGTGTTTATCACTCACTGGGAGCATTAACACTGTGTGTGATGGTATTCGCGCGAGTTTTATACAACGTAATACGATGTTAAAATATCAGGCTTGCACACAATGCGCTCCTGTGAAGTTACACCGTATTTGATTGGACTAAAGTTTTGATGTTTTCACTGTTCTGTCCTGTCCGATGAAAATATTCAACCAATCACAGCGAAGTTGATAAACAGTGTAGAAGAATAGTTATATAGCAGAAAATGGTGGAAACCCCACCTACCCAAATTATTTAGTTAACGAATGAAGGCGTCTCTACAATCAGTGTGCAGAAGTAGTTCATTGGAAGTGTGCCGTGTAGCCCACAAAATATTTATCTCAAATGCTGCGTTTTGGGTTGTTTTGAAAAATATTTTGCATAATCTTCCAACAAGTTCTGATTTTAAATAAAATCACAATGATTTTAAAGACAATAAAATATAGATAGGAATACCGAGCACCCCGTTCTTCCATTTAATTTTTTGTGGACAAGCATTTGATTTTGAGATGCTGATTTTCGAATGAACTTTGAGTACAAATTATTTTAAGGTTAAAATTATTGTAAGGTTCAAATAAATTGTAAACACATTCACTCCATTTTATCAAGGTTTGAATAAAAGGTAAAAATATTCACTCGAATGAGCCGCTGAACAACTTCCGATCACAGACACAGCGCAAAATCCCATCATGCAACGGACAGGCTTGTAGTCTTTGTATTAGGTGAGAAACACTAAACGCTAAAGGGCGTTTCAGATAATTCAATAACATGACAATAAACGCTCTCTATGGTGAAATTACGCGATAGCATACTAAACTATAGTTTCGACCATCTTGACAAAAGACCACACACAGCAGAACACGCACATTCTGTCAACAGCGTGGTGGTCAACAAAGCCGATTTCCGTAGGAATAAAGTTTTGAGTGTTCTACGAAAAACTGAAGACGGTGTGCTATGTTTGCAATGGCTTCATTCAACAAAAAATACGAATTTAGGATAACTAGATGAGCAATAAAAGATTCTTTAAGAGATTGTTGAGTTTTTGTGTGTGTAAGATTCTTCCGTCCTAATTTTGTTTTATGGGGCTTGTTGTTTTTTTGTGAGCAATTGCGCGAATAAAGACTCAATACTATTGGTCACTTGCGCAATTTTTGGGACGTGAAGATTTGAAGGTCATAAATAACAAGTTACGATATTTTAACAGTCGATTTGAAAGTTATTTGTTTTTAGTAAACAACACATATTTTTTCATTAACGATAATTTCCAATTTGCTCTACACGTAGATAATAATCTGACCTGTTTTTAAGTTATATGTTAATTTTATTATATAAACAAAAATTCAAGACAAGAAAAAGGCAGTTAAATTAATGAACTCCCTTACGAATACAATAACTTGTAATAAAGTATGACTTTCAATGCAGAAAACTGAATACCCAGTTAAGTTGACAATGCCATTCATATTAAAATAGCAAGTGTGGAAATCCAGATAATATATGCATCAATAAAAAATTGAAAACAACAGTATTTCGTTTAATGTCAAAATTCTGGCGGACCAGTTAAAATCAAGCCAACTGGTCCAACAAAAAACTTTAGGGCAACCCCCTGTCAAAGTAAAGTAATTTAATAATAACATGACATATTTTATTGCTTGCTGAACTTTTTTTTTATTATTATTATGAAGAAAAAAACGTCATAACCCCCATCACAGTAAATAGGGTAACCCATCCTACAAGTAAATTTAGCCACACGTGTAGTGCCGTACTGACATAGTAATAGCTGTATGTGCACAAATTGACAAACATAAACAACGCATCGGAACTAATCCGAATTTTTCTCGTTTCATATTTCAAGTAAAGTGAAGCCCTTTACTTGACAAAATACATCTCAAATGATTCCTCAACTTACCTTTTATCCCTGAGACAACAAACTGGACGTCACTTCGCTTGCTGAAGCCGGGAAATTCCAAACCAAAACGGCAAACGAAATAAGCGATTCCTCCATCCATGGCGGCCATATTGTAAATTCTCTAAAAAAACAGCTACGTCACCAAACGTCACAATGAAGACCAACCTCGTTCCATGGGGGCACGGGGTCGATCTTATCGCGCCAATTTCCCCCATGCATGTCTTCCTCGCTCCTACCCCAACCCCCAGCCCCGAGTTTCAGCGCCGTTTTTGCAATGTGTTTTGGGGGGTCGGAGTGGGGGGGGGGAGGGGGGCTGAGGGTGGGGAGGTAGGCCCTGAGCCCCACAGACAAGTGCAGAGACACTAAAGGTTGTCGCCCCCCTATAAACAATACCATGGGCCCGCCCCTTGCAAGCAGCTTCAATAGAAAAAGGGTATAGGGTCCAAAGTGTATAGCTCTTTCAGCAGAAATAATACTTTAAAATGTTCTGCTAAGCAACAAATAATAAGCGAGATGTCACAGGATAGTAACATTTGTGTTTGAACAGCTCATTAAAATTACTATGAAGTATTTATGTTTCAGCTGGAATTTAAGCTTTTTGAAACTGGGGTCCTATGCCGAATCTTTTGAATGAAGGATGTAGACTAAAAAAAACTTTTTAAGCACATTTAAATCGTACTAAACAATAACAGCTGGTTATCTTGCAAAATACAATCAAGTTAGTGGAACCTCTCTCATTTCTTGCTTAGCAAACAGTTTGGTAATACTGCTAAACAGCTTTAAGTATTTCCCCTAGTCTTTTGTTATCTATAACATAAGTGCTTATTTTAGGAGACACAACATTGTTTTGCAGTGAAACATTTTACTGCATTAAATGCCGACTTAAGTTTCTGTTTCTGGCCCATTTGACTCAAAACAGTTTGATTTAAACTGTTTTTTGTTTATAGATTTATAAAGGAACACGTTGCCGTGGATCGGTCGAGTTGGTCTTTGAAAAGCGGTTGTAACCGATAGTTCATATTGTACATGTTTTGCCCATCATGTTTTTCATAATCATCAGCCAACTACAAAGAATTGCTAGATTGTAAAAATACTACTTAACTTTAGAGAAGCAAAGACAATTTTAGACACAATAACTGCAGTCAATGCATACACATTTTCAAAGCTGACTTCATTAACTTTATTTTGGTCACATCTCAAACGGTCATTTGAAGATCTAATTGTCAAATTCTAAACAGTGTAACAAATTCAATTAGCCTTTTTGAGGTATGGCGGACGTAATAGGAGTGCACTGTTTGGTTTGGGCATATACAGAAAAATTTACCCAAACATTTTAGATGTAGAATTTTGTCCGCCACATCTCAAAATGGTTCAAAGAGTTTGTTTAGGAGAAGGGATTCAATCAGCTCTATTTAAAGGCACTATTTTGAAGCATAATTGAACTTTATACTTGTTATTATTAATGTTTTTTAACCTGTTACAAATTCTATAAATTTTGCTTTACATTAATTACCTGAAAAATCATTCTTAAAACTTTGATAACTTTTCATTGAAATGTGTGCCTAGCAAAAATAATATAGAATGTTCTTATATTTTGTTTTCTCTGTTAAACATTTCTAAACAAATTTCCACTCAAGTTTTTAATTTTGAGTAACTTTTTTTTCTCGAATCCATTTCTTGTAGAGTACATACTCCTTCATAAATATTTAGAAAGATTCAGCTTTTACAACAACTACCATTAACAAGATATAAAGAAATTACAAAGGAAATATTAATTATTTAACAATTAAGGCACTTAGTGTACAAATGTTAAATCTCTAAATTCTTATTAATTGCATCTTACAAATTTGATATCAAAATTGATAAGAGTCGAGCTAACCAAATTCATGGCTCTGTTTACCATCAGCCAGTGCACGTGTTATGCCAGTGCGCGTGCATACTCCATGTTACTAGGCATTCTTTGCTTACACAGCTACTGCAAAAATATGGTGCTTGCACAGTAGCCAAGAATATACAAACTGTTTTTTTCTGGCCGACTTGTGACCAAAATGTTCTGTGATTTGACTATGCTTTAGTGAGATTGTACAAATGTATTGAATTGCAATGAGATTGACCATGTAATTTCTTGTTCAATTTCAGCCGACCCTCTGCCCTGATAGATGTCTGCCCAAAGGATGTCCGCCCCAATCCAACTTCAAAACATTGTAAGTTATACTTCTTTTTACCTCACACAATGTGCATCAAATTGTTTTTAAACTTGCAACAAATTGCATTTATATTTGCTTGACATTGCTTTTACTGCATATACGTTAAATTGAAATTGCTTTGAAAAATACGGCGTCAAACTTTGCTAAAATATGCAAGAAACTTTGCTTCAAATTGCATCAAACTTGGCTTGGCTATTGCATCAAAATGTGTTTGAATTTTGTTTAAAAATTTGTGTTAATTTTGAATGTAAGAAACTATATGCTAGAAACTGTGTCCAACTGTGCTAGAAACTTTGCTGAAAATGGTGGAAAACTTTCACAAGATTTTTGCTGAAAATGGCGTCAAACTTTGCTAAAAATTTGCATCAAAATCTGCTCGAAATTTTGCTTAAAAATGGCGTCAAACTTTGCTAGAAATTTTATTAGACTTTGCAAGATACTTTGCTTAAAATGGCGTCAAACTTTGCTAAAAATTTGCATCAAAATCTGCTCGAAATTTTGCTTAAAAATTGCGTCAAACTTTGCTAGAAATTTTATTAGACTTTGCAAGATACTTTGCTTAAAATGGCGTGAAACTTTGCTACAAATTTGCATCAACCTCTGCTTAAAATGTTGCTTAAAAATGGCATCAAACTCTGCTAAAAACTTTGCTTCAAATGGCGTCAAACTTTGCTAAAATTTGCATCAAACTGTTCCAAAATGTGTTTGAATTTTGTTTATAAAATATTTGCTTTAATTTTGATTGAAAAATTCCCTTCATGTATTGTAAACACTTTCTTTAATTTTGCATTTAAATTTTGCCTAAATTTTGAACTTAATTTGTAATTACTGTCTTTAACTTGTTTCACAATATGTACTTTTTGAAACTACAATAAACTTGTTACTTTTCACTCATGTCCTAGCACTTTATTTCACAAGTCCGACTAATTTCCGGAGTAGTTCCGCCAAATCAGCAAGTAACTTTTCCAAAAGTTCCTTGCTGATTTGGTGGAACTACTTCAAATAATTTAAAATAATTTTTTAAATAATATAATAATATATATATACATACATAAAATAAAATAAAATAAAATAAAATAAAAATGAAAATTAAAGAAAAATAAAACGAGAAACACTTATAAATACCCCCAAAAAAATTTTTCGGAGAACAATAGGGATTAAAAATCGCCGCGCCCTTCGGGCGCATCCTGCGGGGCTCCGCCCCCCTATCCCCCCGGGCTAGGATGGTGGGAGGGGATGGCTAGGATGGTGGGAGGGGATGGCTAGGATGGTGGGAGGGGATGGCTAGGATGGTGGGAGGGGATGGCTAGGATGGTGGGAGGGGATGGCTAGGATGGTGGGAGGGGATGGCTAGGATGGTGGGAGGGGATGGCTAGGATGGTGGGAGGGGATGGCTAGGATGGTGGGAGGGGATGTCTAGGATGGTGGGAGGGGATGGCTAGGATGGTGGGAGGGGATGGCTAGGATGGTGGGAGGGGATGGCTAGGATGGTGGGAGGGGATGGCTAGGATGGTGGGAGGGGATGGCTAGGATGGTGGGAGGGGATGGCTAGGATGGTGGGAGGGGATGGCTAGGATGGTGGGAGGGGATGGCTAGGATGATGGGAGGGGATGGCTAGGATGGTGGGAGGGGATGGCCATAGATAGTGTTCTTACGCTTTTTAGACAGTTGGTATTCCCGTACAGATGGCCGTGGATAGTGTACTCGCGCTTTTAACACAGTTGGTATTCCCGTACAGATGGCCGTGGATAGTGTACCGTCGCTTTTTTTTCTTTTCTACTTCTTAACCCATTATAATTCACCCTGAATTTTATGCTTCTCCATTCAATTGTTCTTACCATTACTAACGCATTAAAATATATTTAAAATTTTAACACAACAAATTCAACACTTCTCATTTCATTGGCTTATAATTCATCGTTATTTATTCATTTTTTATTAGTACTCATTACTTGCAATCATTACAATGGAAAATTACTGTAATCAACTTAATCGTCATCATACTCCTATGTAATGCTATCATTATTAATACTCCAACCAATATTTAGGTTCTACATCATAATCAGACAATGCATTCCACTATTAGTTCACCGGTAACAGCCACCTTGCCGACTATGTTCAGTTTACGTTTCCAAAATACATCTGACAATCGCGGAGTCATCCGTTGCAATCTCTTTGATAGAAACAAACTCTTCGATTACTCAACAATCTGCAAAGGAAATAACACACATATTTAGAAAATTTATTGCAATATGAAGATAATCATCACGTTTTGGCAAAAAGCGATATTCAGGAGTTCAACAGATAAACTCACAATTTTTCAACTGTTACTTTAGAAACAGCAGACCCAACAACGGTCATCTCTGTTGGTTGTCGACGCATGTCTTTGCAGTTCACCACTAGCAGGGGACCAATGATAACTAATAGGGCATTTTTAACTGAATAATTTCAACATACCTCGTGCAAGGAGTGACGCATGGAGGTCCAAAACAGAACGATCCGGGTTGATCTTGATAGCAACATCTTCACTTGCATAAAGCTTGTGGCCGTGATAGATACTCTTCATTCACTTCATCAATTACTCAACAATCTGCAAAAGAAATAACACACACTATTACAAACTTCATTGCAACATGGAGATAACCATAACGTTTCTGCATCAAGTCTTTCTATACTTATGCCCAGTGAAAGCAATATTCAGGAGTTCAACAGCTACAATAAGGACATGCACTATTTGCCGTTGATTACTTTGAAACAGCAGACTCGGTCACCTCTTCTTTGTTGGTTGTCATCACAAATCTTTGCGGTTCACCACTGGCAGGGGACCGATGATAACTAATGGGCCATTTTAACTTAATGGTTTCAACATACCTCATGCAAGTAGGGAGTCATGCATAGCGGTCCAAAACAATCCGGGTTGACCTTGATAGAAACATCTTCAGTTTATTAAAGCTTGTGTCCATGATACATCCTCTTCAGTCACTTCATCAATTACTCAACAATCTGCAAAAGAAATGTTATGGACGGTTTGGCCTCCTCAGCCATCCCGCCCAAGGGATCGAACTTATCAATTAAACACAACTTAAACGTTCTTCTTCTTGAAAACGTAGACCTACAACAGGGTGTTTTATTTAAACACAACTCAAATGAAATACTAGAAAATATACTTAATAAATAATATACGAATAATGCACCGTCGTCTCGGTGGCGCACCTGAAGGATACAGACCACGAGTCGACGTTGGGTGTGCCTTAAATACTTAACTATTACACAACATCCACCATGGAGGCATGTTAACCTTCATGGAAAAGCCAGGTGTACATAATCACCATGACCAGTGGGCGTGAACTAAACATAAATGTTTACTATAACAAACACTTTTAGAAACTTCATCGCAACATTAAGATTATCATAACGTTTCGGCACTGAGTCTTTCTACACTTGTACCACGAAAGCAATATTCAGGAGTTCAACAGCTACACGCACACTTTTACATGCATTACTTTGGAAACAGCAGACTCGGACCCAACAACGGTCACCTCTTCTCTGTTGATTGTCGTCACAAATCTTTGCAGTTCACCACTAGCAGGGGACCGATGATAACTAATGGGGCATTTTAACTGAATGGTTTTCAACATACGTCATGCAAGGAAGGAGTGATGCATAGCGGTCCAAAACATAACAATCCAGGTTGACCTTGAGAGAAGCATCTTCACTTGCATAGAGCTTGTGTCCGTGATAGATGCTCTTCAATCAAACCATAATCTGCAAACAAAGTAAGAAACACCATAATAAACACTACGAGAGAAGATACAACAAATTGGTTGGCAAAGAAATTGGCCACTACAAAAGAGACCTGTCCACTATCGACTGCCACTTGCGGACCGCTAGCTTTAACAAAGTAGGGCAGAGAGAGTATGCCTACGATGGGCCAACAGGGACCATCAGAGGGCTACCACTAGTGGACTGCTGGCACAAGCATCCCCTCGCTCACTGGGGGTCCACCCTCAGCAGCTGACTTAGGTCCAACGGCGGTCAGAGGGCAGACATTTGTTTGCAGTTTACTGACGAAGACCAATTACAAGCAATGGGGCATTTTAACTGAACGGTTTCAACATACCTCATGCAAGGAGGAGTGAAGCACAGCAGTCCAAAATATAACAATCCAAGTTGACCTTGACAGAAACATCTTGTGATAAAGAAGGCTATTTTTCTGTGATAGATGCTCTTCAGTCAAACCATAATCTGCAAAAACAAATAAGATACACCGAAATAAACACATTGAAAGAAGATATGAGAGTATGCCCTCCGCACAAAGTAGGGCAGAAACCTGCCCTATGAAAAAGGTTGAACAGGGAGTTCACCCTATGCACAAAGCATGTGCCCTTTGCACAAAGTAGGGCAGAGAATTGTGCCCTCTGCACAAAGTCGGACAGAGAATGGTGCCCTCTGCCCAAAGTCAGACAGAGAGTGTGCCCTTTGCACAAAGTAGGGCAGAGAAGTGTGCCCTTTGCACAAAGTCGGACAGAGAGTGTGCCCTCTGCACAAAGTAGGGCAGAGAGTGTACCCTCAGAACAAAGTGGGACAGAGAGTCCTGCACTATGCACAAAGTAGGGCAGAGAATTGTGCCCTTTGCACAAAGTAGGGCAGAGAATTGTGCCCTCTGCACAAAGTCGGACAGAGAATGGTGCCCTCTGCCCAAAGACGGACAGAGAGTGTGCCCACTGCACAAAGTCAGAGAGTGTGCCTACGATGGCCAACAGGGACCATCAGAGGGCTACCACTAGTGGACTGCTGGCACAAGCGTCCCCTCGCTCACTGGGGGTCCACCCTCAGCAGCTGACTCAGGTCCAACATCGTTCAGCTATTAGTCTATCATCGGTCCTCTGGTGGCTGCTGACACAGGAGGACCGTTGGTCAGTAGTCAGACATTTGTTTGAGGTACACAACTGGCAGCTCACTGACGAGGGATCAATTACAAGCAATGGGGCATTTTAAGTGAATGGTTTAAACATACCTCATGCAAGGAAGGAGTGAAGCATTGCGGTCCTAAACATAACAATCCGTGTTGACCTTGACAGAAAAATCTTCAGTTGAAGAAAGCTTTGGTCCGTGATAGATGCTCTTCATTCACTTCATCAAATACTCAACAATCTGCAAAAGAAATAACACACACTTTTATAAACTTTGTTTCGACATCAAGTCTTCCGATACTTGTGCCGAGGGAAAGCAATTTTCAGCAATTCAACAGCTACACTCAAACAAAATAAGATACACCATAACAAATGCTTCATCCAATTGGTACTGCATGAGCATGGAAGTTTTCAAGAAATGGCCCACTTTTAGTTTGAACATGATTTTTAAACAACAATCAAAGGTTTGGAGGAATATAACAAACCTGGTTTGGGGAACAATTAGTACATTCCTAGATCAACTTGGAAAGTTTCCAGAGATGTTTAATACTACATTCTTCAGCAGTACAACATACGACGTCACTATTACAAACGAGTCCACAGGCTCAGATATGAAATGTTTGTGCCCTTTGCACAAAGTAAGGCAGAGAATGGTGCCCTCCGCACAAAGTCAGGCAGGGAGTATGCCCAGAGTGGACACTGTTTGGCATGCACAAAGTCGGACAGAGAGTCCTGCCCTATGCACAAAGTAGGGCAGAGTGTGTACCTGGGGGCCCAATGACAAGCAAAGGCGCATTTTAAGTGACGGTTTCAACATACCTCATGCAAGGAAGGAGTGAAGCATAGCGGTCCAAAATATACCAATTCGGGTTGACCTTGATAGAAACATCTTCAGTTGAATAAAGCTTTTGTTCATCATAGATGCTCTTCATTCACTCCATCATCTGCAAATAAAATAAGATACACCATAATAAACACTTCATCCACATGGTCCAATATCAGCTGCCATCAGAGGGCTACCACTAGTGGACTGCTGACACAAGTGTCCCCTCGCTCACTGGGGGTCCACATTCAGCAGCTGACTTAGGTCCGACAACGGTCAGCTGTTAATCTATCATCAGTCCTGCTGACACAGGAGGGCCATTGGTCAGCGGGCAAAAAATGTTTTTGACAGAGAGTGGGGCCCTCTGCACAAAGTCGGGCAGAGAGAGTGCCCTTTGCACAAAGTAGAGCACACAGTGTACCATATTCACAAAGTAGAGCACACAGTGTACCATATTCACAAAGTAGAGCACACAGTGTACCATATTCACAAAGTAGAGCACACAGTGTACCATATTCACAAAGTAGAGCACACAGTGTACCATATTCACAAAGTAGAGCACACAGTGTACCATATTCACAAAGTAGAGCACACAGTGTACCGTATTCACAAAGCCCCATAAAGAGTGTGCCAGTGGAACACAGTAAGTTAAAAAGTGTGCCCTCTGCAAAAATTCAGTCAGAGAGTCTACCCTCTGCACAAAGTTTGGCAGAGAGTGTGCACTCTGCACAAAGTTGGGCAGAGAGTGTGCCCTCTGCACAAAGTTTGGCAGAGAGTGTGCCCTCTGCACAAAGTTGGGCAGAGAGTGTGCCCTCTGCACAAAGTTGGGCAGAGAGTGTGCCCTCTGCAGAGTGTCAGAAAGAGAGTGTGCCCTCTGCACAAAGTAGGGCAGAGAGTCGACCCTCTGCACAAAGTTGGGCAGAGAGTGTGCCCTCTGCACAAAGTTGGGCAGAGAGTGTGCCCTCTGCACAAAGTTAGGCAGAGAGTGTGCCCTCTGCACAAAGTTGGGCAGAGAGTGTGCCCTCTGCACAAAGTTGGGCAGAGAGTGTGCCCTCTGCAGAGTGTCAGAAAGAGAGTGTGCCCTTTGCTCGCTGCCGGTGGACCAATGACAAGCAAAGGGCCATTTTTACTCAAGTGTTTCAACATACCTCACACAAGGAAGGAGTGATGCTAACAATCCAAGTTTACGTTGACAGAAACATCTTTAGTTGAATAAAGCTTTAGTCTGTGATAGATGCTCTTCATTCAAACCAACATCTGCAAACAAAATAAGACACACCGTAATAAACACTTTAAATGAAGACACAACAAATTTGTTGTTGACCAAGAACTTAGCCACTACAAGAAAGACCTGGTCCACTATCGGCTGCCATTAGAGGTCTACCACTAGCAGACAACGTTTTTCCCCTCAATGGTGGTCCCGCAGCAGCCTGCGATGGGCCAAAAGGAACCATCAGAGGGCTACCACTAGTGGACTGCTGGCACAAGGGCCAAGGGCCCCCTGGGGGTCTACCTTCAGCAGCTCACTTAGGTCCGATGACAGTCAGCTTAGTTTGCACAAAGTTGGGCAGGGAGTATGCCAACTGCACATAGTCAGGCACAGAGTGTGACCTTTGCACATAATCAGGCAGAGAGTTCCCTGCAAGCATGTTCCCTGAACAGTCATCAGCCAGGGGTCACTAGGAGCCGTACATCATGGAGCTTGGTGACCACTGATCCATAGAGCTATCAATGATATTTAATGACTTGGTCATCACTGGTGGAATAACAAACAACTTTTTCTTATTAGAACGAAGATTTCTAGAAGGTGTGTACAATGTTAACAGCCTTATCAAATAAGGAGGTGCAAAATCATAAAAACATTCATAAGCTAACAACAATATTTTGAATGAAATGCGAGAGTGAATAGGTAGCCAGTGTAAGTTATTAGGATGACAGACACAGATTCATGTTTCCTTATACGATAAATAAGACCATCTTGTTTTGTTTTTCCTGTATTTTAAACAGTACATTTACTTTTGAAAGCTTTTTCAAAAATATTTTAATATTTGATTTATGTGGCTGCCATAAAAGAACTCGAGCTAGCAGCAAACAGCAGTGCAACCCCTATAAATATAATTTCAAACAAGAACAAAGAAAGTCTGTACTTCACTGACTAAAACACAGAAGAAAAAATCTTTATACAAGCTTTCTTATTTTCAATAATATGCACAAGAATGAGTCTGCCAAGATGGGTAAAAATGGAATAAAGTTTCAAAAGAAATAGTTTTGTTTGTATTGTTGACGTCGGAATCCAAACCAGACAAGTATTGCAGTATGCTGGGGTCCAATGTTCAACAACCTGTTATTAATTAGTCACTGAGTCCCAGTAATGTACATGTAGGGGTCACATACACCAAGAACTTTCAGATTAATATCATTTCAGTGTGTAAATATGCGCTAAGTGCAGTATCTGAAGAACTGTACGGTAATCATAACACTGCTACAAACAATGAGCTAAATTAAGAAACTGGAATTTCCACAAAACAGTAATAAATAGAGGCGTATTGTTCCAAAGGTTTACTATGAGCTGTGAACTCTATGGAAATACAGTGGAACATCATTCAGTGTGTTGTGCCAACATTAAACAGATCATTGCTGGTATTTCCTCTTCAACTCTAGGATTGTTGCTGTGTTTCATGCTATATTCTTCTATCAAATACTGGGTGAGTTGATATTTAGGGACGTTGTCAGAAGCCATTCAACCTGTAAACTGCTGTATAGCCAGGGATCACCTTACTCTATGGTTTTATGATACAACCTGGGAAGCAGCAGCAGAGGGCATGGCCAGAAAGCTCAAGAAAGTTTGCTTACCACTGTAATACAAGATAAGCAAAGTTTGTCCTAACATAAACAAAATGGAGTTCAATGAGGCATTGTGTTAAGCAGATCTCAAATATTGTTCCTAGTCTGTTTTCTGCATTTGCAAAGACAGTCTACAGAGCTAACTGGTACACTGTGCACAGCTGCATGAGTCTCAGACCTGTGGGCTTGTTTTGATCACAAATCACGGATCGACGACGCATAACTGTTGTAACAGTAAAGCTGCGTGGATGGGATCTGAATTACGGATCTGATTTCAAAAAAGGAACTGTAAATTTGGGTTGTAAAAACGGCAAAATGTTTTAGGTGTGTTTTGAGATTCACCCTCTTTGAGGTTGGTGGAGACGATTGCGTAACAAACCTCATAGTTCTAGGAGTTATTATTTGTATAAACACAACATTTTATCGTACACGATAAGTCCAGAATTAATGTATACACTTGAGTATATACATGTAGGGCGGTTATATCTTATGTAAATGATAGTTGTCATGTACATGTACATACTTAATAATAAAACTGTAGGCCTACATACATGATGTTTATATAGGATTCAAACATTCAAATTGTTAAAATAAAACTACAACATACTTTGCCATCAATGCTTTTTTGCAACATTTTGAATGATTGATTTTAAAAATATTTGTAGCTGTTTCGTAGCGCAGCGCAGCGAAACAGCTATTGTTTTTGATCGTTTTTTTATTTGAATTCTTCAGAACTAGTTTTCTAAGTGCCGATTTGCAATGTTCCTAAAGAGCAATTGCAACAAAATTTTCAGAGATGAAGGGCATTGGTGAAAGTTGGGGCGTTAAAGAAATTCGTCACATCATCACCGGTCACGTGACGTCATCTTAAAGGTTTTTATTTTAAGTATTTGAAAATCTATAACAAATCAGCCACAAGAGACCGTAGGATTCTGTTTACGGGATTGGGTAGGGATAAATCAGGTCTTCATTTTGCTTCGTGTGCCTGACCTCACATGACCTCTACTTCCGGTCGAAACAGGAAGTGCCCCTTTAATTCAAATGTTATGAAGTTGCTTTCAATGATGCTAGTGCCTGGCAAGGGTGGGCAGTTCAAAAAGAATATGAATGACGTCACAAAGTGCAACAGCGCCCTCTAGCGACAGGTTGACAACTCGTCACAATTAATTTTTTGAAGATGAGTGCAGTTGCATAATGCATGCATGCAATCTTACCATACAAAATCCCAAAACACTTTTGATTCTTGATTCTTTGTTTCATATTTTCTTGTTTTTAGCAGATGCTGATAGAAGAGTGCCCATCTCATCCCTGGAATCGTGCAGTGCTTTATTCCAACCTAGAGCTCTGACATCAGGAAATTGGGATCTCATCCCTGGAATCGTGCAGTGCTTTATTCCAACCTAGAGCTCTGACATCAGGAAATTGGGATCTCATCCCTGGAATCATGCAGTGCTTTATTCCAACCTAGAGCTCTGACATCAGGAAATTGGGATCTCATCCCTGGAATCGTGCAGTGCTTTATTCCAACCTAGAGCTCTGACATCAGGAAATTGGGATCTCATCCCTGGAATCGTGCAGTGCTTTATTCCAACCTAGAGCTCTGACATCAGGAAATTGGGATCTCATCCCTGGAATCGTGCAGTGCTTTATTCCAACCTAGAGCTCTGACATCAGGAAATTGGGATCTCATCCCTGGAATCGTGCAGTGCTTTATTCCAACCTAGAGCTCTGACATCAGGAAATTGGGATCTCATCCCTGGAATCGTGCAGTGCTTTATTCCAACCTAGAGCTCTGACATCAGGAAATTGGGATCTCATCCCTGGAATCGTGCAGTGCTTTATTCCAACCTAGAGCTCTGACATCAGGAAATTGGGATCTCATCCCTGGAATCGTGCAGTGCTTTATTCCAACCTAGAGCTCTGACATCAGGAAATTGGGATCTCATCCCTGGAATCGTGCAGTGCTTTATTCCAACCTAGAGCTCTGACATCAGGAAATTGGGATCTCATCCCTGGAATCGTGCAGTGCTTTATTCCAACCTAGAGCTCTGACATCAGGAAATTGGGATCTCATCCCTGGAATCATGCAGTGCTTTATTCCAACCTAGAGCTCTGACATCAGGAAATTGGGATCTCATCCCTGGAATCGTGCAGTGCTTTATTCCAACCTAGAGCTCTGACATCAGGAAATTGGGATCTCATCCCTGGAATCATGCAGTGCTTTATTCCAACCTAGAGCTCTGACATCAGGAAATTGGGATCTCATCCCTGGAATCGTGCAGTGCTTTATTCCAACCTAGAGCTCTGACATCAGGAAATTGGGATCTCATCCCTGGAATCGTGCAGTGCTTTATTCCAACCTAGAGCTCTGACATCAGGAAATTGGGATCTCATCCCTGGAATCATGCAGTGCTTTATTCCAACCTAGAGCTCTGACATCAGGAAATTGGGATCTCATCCCTGGAATCGTGCAGTGCTTTATTCCAACCTAGAGCTCTGACATCAGGAAATTGGGATCTCATCCCTGGAATCGTGCAGTGCTTTATTCCAACCTAGAGCTCTGACATCAGGAAATTGGGATCTCATCCCTGGAATCGTGCAGTGCTTTATTCCAACCTAGAGCTCTGACATCAGGAAATTGGGATCTCATCCCTGGAATCGTGCAGTGCTTTATTCCAACCTAGAGCTCTGACATCAGGAAATTGGGATCTCATCCCTGGAATCGTGCAGTGCTTTATTCCAACCTAGAGCTCTGACATCAGGAAATTGGGATCTCATCCCTGGAATCGTGCAGTGCTTTATTCCAACCTAGAGCTCTGACATCAGGAAATTGGGATCTCATCCCTGGAATCATGCAGTGCTTTATTCCAACCTAGAGCTCTGACATCAGGAAATTGGGATCTCATCCCTGGAATCGTGCAGTGCTTTATTCCAACCTAGAGCTCTGACATCAGGAAATTGGGATCTCATCCCTGGAATCATGCAGTGCTTTATTCCAACCTAGAGCTCTGACATCAGGAAATTGGGATCTCATCCCTGGAATCGTGCAGTGCTTTATTCCAACCTAGAGCTCTGACATCAGGAAATTGGGATCTCATCCCTGGAATCGTGCAGTGCTTTATTCCAACCTAGAGCTCTGACATCAGGAAATTGGGATCTCATCCCTGGAATCATGCAGTGCTTTATTCCAACCTAGAGCTCTGACATCAGGAAATTGGGATCTCATCCCTGGAATCATGCAGTGCTTTATTCCAACCTAGAGCTCTGACATCAGGAAATTGGGATCTCATCCCTGGAATCGTGCAGTGCTTTATTCCAACCTAGAGCTCTGACATCAGGAAATTGGGATCTCATCCCTGGAATCATGCAGTGCTTTATTCCAACCTAGAGCTCTGACATCAGGAAATTGGGATCTCATCCCTGGAATCATGCAGTGCTTTATTCCAACCTAGAGCTCTGACATCAGGAAATTGGGATCTCATCCCTGGAATCGTGCAGTGCTTTATTCCAACCTAGAGCTCTGACATCAGGAAATTGGGATCTCATCCCTGGAATCGTGCAGTGCTTTATTCCAACCTAGAGCTCTGACATCAGGAAATTGGGATCTCATCCCTGGAATCGTGCAGTGCTTTATTCCAACCTAGAGCTCTGACATCAGGAAATTGGGATCTCATCCCTGGAATCGTGCAGTGCTTTATTCCAACCTAGAGCTCTGACATCAGGAAATTGGGATCTCATCCCTGGAATCATGCAGTGCTTTATTCCAACCTAGAGCTCTGACATCAGGAAATTGGGATCTCATCCCTGGAATCGTGCAGTGCTTTATTCCAACCTAGAGCTCTGACATCAGGAAATTGGGATCTCATCCCTGGAATCGTGCAGTGCTTTATTCCAACCTAGAGCTCTGACATCAGGAAATTGGGATCTCATCCCTGGAATCGTGCAGTGCTTTATTCCAACCTAGAGCTCTGACATCAGGAAATTGGGATCTCATCCCTGGAATCATGCAGTGCTTTATTCCAACCTAGAGCTCTGACATCAGGAAATTGGGATCTCATCCCTGGAATCGTGCAGTGCTTTATTCCAACCTAGAGCTCTGACATCAGGAAATTGGGATCTCATCCCTGGAATCGTGCAGTGCTTTATTCCAACCTAGAGCTCTGACATCAGGAAATTGGGATCTCATCCCTGGAATCGTGCAGTGCTTTATTCCAACCTAGAGCTCTGACATCAGGAAATTGGGATCTCATCCCTGGAATCGTGCAGTGCTTTATTCCAACCTAGAGCTCTGACATCAGGAAATTGGGATCTCATCCCTGGAATCGTGCAGTGCTTTATTCCAACCTAGAGCTCTGACATCAGGAAATTGGGATCTCATCCCTGGAATCATGCAGTGCTTTATTCCAACCTAGAGCTCTGACATCAGGAAATTGGGATCTCATCCCTGGAATCGTGCAGTGCTTTATTCCAACCTAGAGCTCTGACATCAGGAAATTGGGATCTCATCCCTGGAATCGTGCAGTGCTTTATTCCAACCTAGAGCTCTGACATCAGGAAATTGGGATCTCATCCCTGGAATCATGCAGTGCTTTATTCCAACCTAGAGCTCTGACATCAGGAAATTGGGATCTCATCCCTGGAATCGTGCAGTGCTTTATTCCAACCTAGAGCTCTGACATCAGGAAATTGGGATCTCATCCCTGGAATCATGCAGTGCTTTATTCCAACCTAGAGCTCTGACATCAGGAAATTGGGATCTCATCCCTGGAATCGTGCAGTGCTTTATTCCAACCTAGAGCTCTGACATCAGGAAATTGGGATCTCATCCCTGGAATCATGCAGTGCTTTATTCCAACCTAGAGCTCTGACATCAGGAAATTGGGATCTCATCCCTGGAATCATGCAGTGCTTTATTCCAACCTAGAGCTCTGACATCAGGAAATTGGGATCTCATCCCTGGAATCGTGCAGTGCTTTATTCCAACCTAGAGCTCTGACATCAGGAAATTGGGATCTCATCCCTGGAATCGTGCAGTGCTTTATTCCAACCTAGAGCTCTGACATCAGGAAATTGGGATCTCATCCCTGGAATCATGCAGTGCTTTATTCCAACCTAGAGCTCTGACATCAGGAAATTGGGATCTCATCCCTGGAATCATGCAGTGCTTTATTCCAACCTAGAGCTCTGACATCAGGAAATTGGGATCTCATCCCTGGAATCATGCAGTGCTTTATTCCAACCTAGAGCTCTGACATCAGGAAATTGGGATCTCATCCCTGGAATCATGCAGTGCTTTATTCCAACCTAGAGCTCTGACATCAGGAAATTGGGATCTCATCCCTGGAATCATGCAGTGCTTTATTCCAACCTAGAGCTCTGACATCAGGAAATTGGGATCTCATCCCTGGAATCATGCAGTGCTTTATTCCAACCTAGAGCTCTGACATCAGGAAATTGGGATCTCATCCCTGGAATCATGCAGTGCTTTATTCCAACCTAGAGCTCTGACATCAGGAAATTGGGATCTCATCCCTGGAATCATGCAGTGCTTTATTCCAACCTAGAGCTCTGACATCAGGAAATTGGGATCTCATCCCTGGAATCGTGCAGTGCTTTATTCCAACCTAGAGCTCTGACATCAGGAAATTGGGATCTCATCCCTGGAATCATGCAGTGCTTTATTCCAACCTAGAGCTCTGACATCAGGAAATTGGGATCTCATCCCTGGAATCATGCAGTGCTTTATTCCAACCTAGAGCTCTGACATCAGGAAATTGGGATCTCATCCCTGGAATCATGCAGTGCTTTATTCCAACCTAGAGCTCTGACATCAGGAAATTGGGATCTCATCCCTGGAATCATGCAGTGCTTTATTCCAACCTAGAGCTCTGACATCAGGAAATTGGGATCTCATCCCTGGAATCATGCAGTGCTTTATTCCAACCTAGAGCTCTGACATCAGGAAATTGGGATCTCATCCCTGGAATCATGCAGTGCTTTATTCCAACCTAGAGCTCTGACATCAGGAAATTGGGATCTCATCCCTGGAATCGTGCAGTGCTTTATTCCAACCTAGAGCTCTGACATCAGGAAATTGGGATCTCATCCCTGGAATCGTGCAGTGCTTTATTCCAACCTAGAGCTCTGACATCAGGAAATTGGGATCTCATCCCTGGAATCGTGCAGTGCTTTATTCCAACCTAGAGCTCTGACATCAGGAAATTGGGATCTCATCCCTGGAATCATGCAGTGCTTTATTCCAACCTAGAGCTCTGACATCAGGAAATTGGGATCTCATCCCTGGAATCATGCAGTGCTTTATTCCAACCTAGAGCTCTGACATCAGGAAATTGGGATCTCATCCCTGGAATCATGCAGTGCTTTATTCCAACCTAGAGCTCTGACATCAGGAAATTGGGATCTCATCCCTGGAATCGTGCAGTGCTTTATTCCAACCTAGAGCTCTGACATCAGGAAATTGGGATCTCATCCCTGGAATCGTGCAGTGCTTTATTCCAACCTAGAGCTCTGACATCAGGAAATTGGGATCTCATCCCTGGAATCGTGCAGTGCTTTATTCCAACCTAGAGCTCTGACATCAGGAAATTGGGATCTCATCCCTGGAATCGTGCAGTGCTTTATTCCAACCTAGAGCTCTGACATCAGGAAATTGGGATCTCATCCCTGGAATCGTGCAGTGCTTTATTCCAACCTAGAGCTCTGACATCAGGAAATTGGGATCTCATCCCTGGAATCGTGCAGTGCTTTATTCCAACCTAGAGCTCTGACATCAGGAAATTGGGATCTCATCCCTGGAATCGTGCAGTGCTTTATTCCAACCTAGAGCTCTGACATCAGGAAATTGGGATCTCATCCCTGGAATCGTGCAGTGCTTTATTCCAACCTAGAGCTCTGACATCAGGAAATTGGGTGGATAAACACAGATATTGAAACTGAGCAGTGTCTCAGTATAGAATACTGCATCAATTAATAATGGCTGAAGGCAGTGTAATAGATCTACCTGGTTGTACAGCACAAGTATCAACAGAGTCTGCCCGGCCAGCTATCACTGCTGTCACCACAAATGTGATAATTGGTGACAGCAATCGTTCCATTGTTTTGGTTCAACGTGATCATTTAAACATAGTTGGTGAGTAAAAAGAAATCATAACATTTTTTATTGGATTTAGCCTAGGGGAAGTCATTTTACTTGTTGTTTTCATGTTTGTGTCGCCTTTTAATCACATGAACAAACTATAAACAGAAACTTTATCAGGAAGTTGAATTTTGAAGTGCCATTTACACTACAGTTACCACTGGTACACAAAAGATTCTATTGAGTCCTAAAACCTGTCATGTGTGGTGTCGTCAAGGAAAGGACATTTTTAAACATTCACCACCAATGTATCAGTGAATTTTAAGTAATTATTAGAATGCTCATGTTCAGCTCTTCTTCATATAGCAGTCTCCTGCACAACTTTTGGTAAAGTGTGCTTTAATTTAAAAAAAACTATGACGTTTCATCAGCTGAACAAGAACAAGAGCGTCTTGCTTTAATTCTAGGGATCCAGATGGGTCTTCAAACTGTTGTCAGAATAAAAACCTCATGGCCAACTTGTAGATTTCTAGGTTTCAAATAATTCAAATGCTGCTAGTGGGGTTGTGTGTGCGTGCGCGTGCGTAGACAAGAATGGATGATGTAACACAAAGGGAACCTTTTGTTTAGAGCCATTTCAGCCATTGCAGACATAACTTGATATCAGAAGTGTTTACTCCAAAGCATTACGTGAATACTTTGCAGTAAATGGATAAGTTTATTCATACAGAATATAGAAGAGGCTGGAAAGTCATGGTATTACCTTTTGCTAGTACTTGGGGGTGCTTGAAAAGACCTTGGTGTTGTTTGTTTGTTTGTTTGTTTGTTTGTTTGTTTATTGTTTTTTGGGGGAGTGGGGGAGGTTCCAGGGTTAGAGCAACCCTTTCATATTATGATCAACGCCAAACACATACTTAACTTGTCAATATTTCAAATTATTTTCATTTTAGAAACAGACAACAGACAAGAAATTGAAGACTATATGTTGAGCACAGTTTCTGAAACAGCTGGTGGGGCTTCCAGTCTGGGACATCAGTTGAATGTGACGTATAACATCACAATGCAAAATGCTAAGGAATGTATGGTCATCCTTGGGGACAACCAACTGGAAAGCGATGAACGACCTTTCATGGGCAAGATTAAGTTATTTGTAACTAATTATTTACTTGTGCAATGGCTTTAAAGCAGTGCCCTTAGTGTTTATTTGGATGATTTGAGTTAGGTGGTTTGCAAGGATAAGTTGAACTACAAGTGTGGGGTAATCTTGACAAAATTTTGGCTTAAAATTGTTTTATTTAGTGTTTTATTAAGGGTCTTGAGTGATTTAGTGATTGAGTTCCCACAATTTGCATTACACACTAATACCAAACTGACACTTAAGAAGTCAACCATAAACATAACGGTGTAATTATCATTAGATGATGTAACACACAGTCAAGACCCTAAGGCAAAGACAGGTTTTGAAGTTTTTCTATTATGATACGCATTAAGGTAGTAGCCTCCCTACAAAGTCTGTAAACTTAAAAACACTTGGGAGATTACAAGCAGGGTCACTCTATATAGTTATTTGATGTTATCCTTACACTAACTTGTTTGGACCAAGTCCCTGTCTAATGTAAATACATCTTTGTTTTGGGTGAACGGCCTTGTGTAAAACAATTATTACTGGGTTTGGCACAAGTTTGTTGCTGGGAAAGAAGCCTGTTATTATGAAGAGTTGTTTCAGTTGTGTCTTGATTACTGGTGCAGTAATTTGTAATTATATGATGCAGTGCATCAGGTTGCTGGTAGATTTGCGCAAAAGATCTATTAATCGATCTTCATTCATTATTCTTGAGTACAAGTAAGTGTTGAAGGAAGTACAGTAGAGTAAATAAAACGAGCTCATCAGTTTCCGAGTAACACATGTTCCCCTTCTTTCTTTCTTGCTTTCTCTCTTTCATTACAGACACACCCGTCAATTTGCATGTTGCAACGGATACAGAAGACTCTGAAAGACAAAAACTAATTTACCAAACTACCTACAACTTTATGAAGAGAGCAGCGCAACAGTTGGGCATTAAGGGTATCCGAGCAATCCTCAACGCCATTGAACGTGAAGGTGGATGTTCACTGAAGAGGATAGAACAGAGTTCAATAAGATTCATTGTTCGGTTTTATTCTCAAGAAAGTCTGGCCAAGTTCAATGGGCAGTGTTTGAACGGTGAGCTAGCCAAGACACTTACAGCTCACCTGATTACCGATGGTGACATAAGGAAAGCTTCTGGAAAGGAGCTGAATATTCGCTTGACCATCAAAGACACTGACTACAGAGAGGCACTGAGAATACTACACCCAACCAGTGAGTATAAATCTAGGTTATTCTTGAGTGTATGTTACATATATTTATGTTTATTATTTATATATCAGGCTTCCAAAAGCAAAAATATATCAGCGTATTGAACGCTTTCGTAAAAAGTACCCGGATGACAGCAATATTGTGTGAGTAATAATATTGCTTCAATATTGCTTCAATATTGCTCCATTCGGGCATTTTAACAAGTTTCGCTGGTTCCCATATAGTCAAGAGCGCGCGCTCACTGTTGTTAACCAGTGAACGGAGCTGCAGATAATAACTCAACAATGGCTGCTTCTACTAGCGGCGTGAGATTCGCTTCGGTTTCCGTTGAGGATTTTGAAGAACAAAGACGCAGAAAACACCTTGTAGGCTACAAAACAAGCAGTACAGGTTCTGAGAGCTTACCTGACGAAAAACAATCTTCCAACGAATTTTGAAAGAGTAGATAAGTTTACGCTTGCGAGTGTTTAGAAAAAAAAACATAATAAAATTTAATTTGAAAATCTGGAATCAGGTGAGCCAAAATAGTGTGGCTTTGATCCTCAGTCCTCAGCCTGATATAAATAATAATAATTTTATTCGGGGAATACAAGAATATATTGCACTCGCTATGAAAATATTGAGTCTTCGACTCGTGCAATATTGTCATAGCTCGTGCAATATATTCTTGTATCCCCCTCAAAGCCATCCAATATTATATAAATATTCTCCATCATCCAGGTAACTGTAATATTGAAAGATGTTATAAACTGAACAACTGGACAAACTATTTTGTGACTGACGACAGTTTCACACCCATTCCTGGGTGCATCATCAGGCCGACTGATGTTTTCTAGCAGCAAGGTTGGTGACCCATTTTGGGGTCAATGAACCGTGCAGACGTCAAGGGATCTTCTTGATAGCTGCACTATAGCCCCGCCATCGGCACAGACCACCTTCTCTATTTAGCAATGGTCCCTCTCTATTCACGTAGATCACCTCTTTCACCCCTCTTTCAAACCACCTTGACTCTCTGTCCAAGATGACACTGTCCTCGTTGTTAAAGGAGTGGTTTGAGGTATTTAGGTGCTTAAAGATGCTGAAGTCTCCACAACCTGAGCTTGCCATCTGTGTTGACACATACGCTTAATAGCAAGGGTCTATTTAGTTTCCCCTATGTACAGCTCTTCACATCCATGATCTTTAGACAGAGAGGCAAGGTGGTTTGAAAGGGGGGTTTAGAGTACAAGTGGTCATGAAAGCAGTATCAGATCACGTGCTACAGCAGCGGTAGCACTAGTTGCTGCAGCGCTTCAAAAATAAGCTTTACAAACAGTAAGAAAACTCTAGTAGCAACCAAGGGCTCAAGTTAAAGCTGTGTATTGAGAGGGTTCGATAGACGCCCTTTTCAATCCAATGTAGTGCAATGGAGCACAGCCAGATGTGAAGTCCAGTCTGGCAGTGGCACCCGGTCTGCATCTACAGCTTCTTATCGCAAGCTGTTGCAAATCTCTCAATAAGGCACTGGTCAAAGTAACAACTTCAGCAACTATCTGGCAATAGTAATATGTATAGTCAATAAATAATTAAGATGTTTTTTTGTTTCCTATAATTGTTTTCCATGTATGTTTATAGAACCAGAAATTGACTATACAGAAGAACCAATGAGTTCAGCTGGTGTCCCCTCAACTGAAGGTAAGAAGACATAAACACCCTTGACATTGGTTTTAAGACTTTTAAAATGCACCTTAGTTGCAGCACAAATATTACAAACATCAATAACATAAGCAATAGACGCATTTTTTTATCCTGTGGCTTGTGGGAGCAGATGGTTTGGGCAGTTGTAATGTTTTTTTATTTGGTTCTTAATTTGTTCTTAAACTTATCTTTCATCAGTCTTCTCAGAGTTGTCTTCTAATCGCTGGAAAGGGGATAAATGCGGTGATAGGGGTTGAGATGATCTGTTGGTTACTCATTTTTTATTTCTTTGATGGTTTGGTTACAGGCTTTTGACTATTTTTGTTGTTTTTCTTAAAATATTTTTTAATAAAAAAAAGTATTAAAATACTTTTTGTTTTCGCTGTAAAATTGTATGTATAAATCTAGTTTTATCCTTATAAAGTTCTGTTTTTTTTTAGTGTTCTGTTTTGGAGCTGTCATCAATGGTTAGACATGTAAACTGTCCAATTTCATCTTCATATCGAACAACAAATGAATTCAGTTGACTAATTAACCAAGAGCAGATATATTATTGGTCAACAGCAGTATAACCACTCTTAAAAACCTCCCACATGACCTGGAATCTTGGTCAAAATGACCCAGAAATTCATAATTGTGATGCAAAATTTGAGTTGAAATTACATTTTTCAACATTCCTTAGGTCAGAGTGACCCCCACAGGTCAAGACTTCCTGGGAACCAGAATGGGGGTCAATACTTATATAGTCCAATAAGAGTTAGATCATCAAGGCCAAAGCCTGAAAATAGCTCAAAACAGATAGTTTCAAAGCAAGAAACATAAAAAAATTCACAAAAACCCCAATGTGTCATGAAATCAGTAATTCTAAAACTCTTAAGACTATGCACAGGATTTTGCTTATTGACAAGAAACCAATACTGTCATCAGACTTTGATCTTATTTGGTCAATTTTCTCTTTTAAATCACAGCTCAACATCACAGCAAAGTTACGATCAGAATGGCATCCAATATACCAGCTGAGTCAGTGCTAGACGAGATAAGTCAGGATCATCTTGAATGTCCAATTTGCTGTGCACGCTTCAAGCAACCCAAACTACTGGGGTGTTCTCATTCATTTTGTCTTGAATGCCTTCAACAACTCAGACAGCATAGTCCAAGTACTACAAGGCTTTCATGTCCAGTGTGTAGACAAGAAACTCTTTTAAAAGAAAACGGCATTGATGGTCTGAAAACAGACTTTAAAAGACTTTCATGGATAGAAGCTATTGAAAAACAGGAAACTCAACTGAAACAACTGTTTGAAAAAGAATTTGTTACTAAATGTAGCAAGCATACTGACAAAGATCTTACTATGTTTTGTAACAATTGCAAAAAGTTGATATGCACAACTTGCATTTCAAAAGACCATCAATCCCATTCTCTGATTGAAATTAATGAAGCTTCAGACATATGCAAACAAAGCGCCACGGAACTTGCAGCAGAATTAAGACAGAAAGTCGAAACCTACAACATTGCTAATCAAGAAATAGACGAGTCAATCAAGACGTTAGAATCCAAGTATTTTGCCACCAAAGAAAAAATTTCCAAAAAAGCAAATGAGGAGAAGCAGAAACTGATGCATGAGGCTGAACAGATTTATAAAGACAGAGTCAAGACAATGCTAACTGCAAGAGCTACCAACAACATAGATATGAACAAAGCAGAACACAGGCAGGATGAGGTAAATCAACTCATGTATCAACGGATCAAGATTGTACATCACATAGAACAACTCTTACAAGACCTCAAAGAATACAGTGAGAAGAAATCAACAAAAGTACCGCATGGGTTGAGTTATATGGACTTTAAAGAAGACCAGAAACCACTAGGGAGACTGGTGCTGAAAGGTGAACAACAAGTAGAATCAGCAACTTCTGCTCAAGGTGAACAACAAGTAGAATCAGCAACTTCTGCTCAGGCCACAAAGCCAACAATGCAATGCATGAAACACTTCAAACAAGATAAATGGACATTAAAAACTGAAATAAATAAATACAAGAACATGAAACAACAGATGGTGGAGATTTGTGCATGGGATGTTGCTGCATACTCTAACAGTGATATTGTTGTGTCAGACATGCTGAGTAAAAGCTTGATTACAATACCAGCAGATAGCAACCCTCAATCCCCTTTCATTTCACAAAAACTATCAATCCAAGGTACTACCATATTCGGCAGTATGACTGTGAATAAGAATGATGAGCTCATTGTTCTAGATGATGAAAAAGTCAAGATCTTCAACAGGAACTATCAGCTCCTCCATCAGTTCAATCCAGGCAGTGAACCATCATGTATTGCAGTGGATGGCAATAATCTCATAGCAGTGGGTTATTGTACCAAGGCAGAGATCTCTCTACACACACCATATGGATCCCTCATCAGAACACTGTCTGCTCCAGGGATTGGTGCATACTTGACTACCTACAAACAGCGACTCATCTACTCTACCTTAGAGGACAGTAAGTTGGTATCAGTAACCTACAATGGTGAAATGGTATTCTCAGTAGCTTTCAATCAGTCTGGGTTGCCTTATGGTGTGTGTTGTGACAAGGATGGGAGCATCTATGTTGGAGAGAACTAGGTTCATCATCAGGTGAGATCCAACACTACAGTCCTGATGGCAAGTACATTGGGTGTATCATCAAGGATTGTTATGATCCCATTGGTCTCACATTCACACCAGCTGGTGATCTGGTTGTGGCTACAGAAAATTCAGTTCAAATCTTTCAGCATGAGTAAAGACATCAACAAACATTATCCTGAACTTGATAAACAATAGCATCCTGCAAAAATATCATTTCACTCACATCAGATATGCTAGCATGCGACAAAAAAACTTGAAAGAAACATTATTGTACTTCATCACTTGGGTTCAGAATTCCCAATTTTTACAGGAACAACCCCCAAGATTAATTTTCTGAACCAATTTGTTATTTTTGGGGAGCACAGTGCAAAAAAAAAAAAAAAAAACAACTCTAAACCAAATTAAGACAGCAAGCATTCTTATAAACTGCACCTCCATTCATGGCATTAAGAGTCTCATGTAGTAAAACTTTACTGTTGGATTTGTAAATTTTTATCTTGATATTTTGATTATTGGGCAAAGCAAACACATTACAACTTTTACTTCATCAACGAGAATGGTTTTAATATAGCTTGACAATAATCTCATAATGCAATAAGTGTTTCTTGGATGGCACTTCAGCCACACATCAACAACATTGTTCGTTTATCATCATATCACATCAGGAATATAGGTAAGATTCGCAAGTACTTGGACAAAAGTGCCATTGAAAAGGTCATTCATGCATTTGTTACTTCTCGTCTTGACAACGGCAATGCTCTTCTCTACAGTCTTCCTAACAACCAGATTTCCCGACTTCAACGGCTCCAAAATACTGCTGCCCGCATTGTGACACTGTCTAGAAAATCCTGTTCTGTCACCCCCATTCTGAAACAACTACACTGGCTCCCTATCTCTCAACGAATCATCTTCAAGCTGATGCTCATTGTCCACAAAGCTCTAAATGGCAAGGCTCCCCACTATATTTCTGAACTGCTTCAAGTTTACACTCCATCAAGGAATCTTCAATCAAATTCCATGCTTCTGCTCATTGAACCCAAGTCTCGACACTCATGGGGTGACAGGTCTTTTTCTTCAGCCGCGCCACGCATCTGGAACTCTCTACCACTTAATCTTCGATCTTGTGTTTGTACCGCAAAATTCAAGTCTCTTCTCAAAACTTATCTTATGTCACAGGTTTTCAATGACTGATTTTGTTGTGTCTGTTTTTCTTTGTGTTGTGTTTTGTTTTTGTTTTGTTTTTGGTTTTACTGCGCCTTGAACACCCAGCAGGGTGGATATGTGCGCATTACAAGTCTTATTATTATTATTATTAATAATAATCCACTGAGCCTAACAGGTTTCAAATAATACAGTTAACTTTACACACTGGTTTGTAAAAAAATGTTTTTGCTATAAAAATGATGCTTTGGCCGGAGAACCATGAAATGCTGATAAAAAACATTTATTGACGAGAGAGCAAAAAGATGTTTTTCATAAATAAATTAAATTTGATATTCTCATAAATTTCAGAAAGAGTGATAACATTTTTGAGGATGACATACAAATTCTAATTGTTATTAAGGATTAGAAACAAATTTCAACTAGACATTGAGAGTTTGTCTTGACACAAACTCTAGGTGTTCGGTTTCCGGGAGTAAAATAAGGGCTTGGTATAAAAAGCAAATATTGCACCTTGCTTTGTTCTCAAGACGTGTAATAATGATGAAAATTGCAAAAGTTGTCAAAACAACATCATGACGTCATTTAGAATTCAAGAAGTTAATGTCCTTGACTATCGATACAACAAGTTTCACCTCAGTCAAACTTTTGGTTTGGCAGAAATACAGCTTTGAAAAGTGCACTTCAAAGCAATACCATGTGACACATGATGACAACAATTACCATAAACTCTAACAGACATTACAGTAGAAGTGTATTTTGAAATGTTTTTAATCTGCCGTTAGAGAGCACTCTTACATTTGGTGACATCATCCGTATTATTTTTAAAACCATACCTTTGGGAGATGTTTTTCAGTAGAAACCAATCAGTGGGGGCAGCCTGGTGGTGTGTGTTGTGACAAGGATGGGAACATATATGTTCTTGAACAGAAAGGACTCATATTCTAATAATGTCTTAACATGATATCTATCATTACAGTCCTGATGGCAAGTACATTGGATGTATCATCAAGGATTGTGCTTTTCTCTACAGTGTCACATTCACCCCAGCTGGTGATCTGGTTTTGGCTACAGAAAATTCAGTTCAAATCTATAAAAAAAACTATGCTGGATCACAAAAACTTTCAAGCTGAGATTTACATTTGTGCAACATGAAGTGAGAAAGCATCCAGACTCAATACCATTTCACTTCAGAAAATGGGAAAAAAACATGGTAAATGTTTGATTTTTTTAAACTGGAACTAATAGCAGGACCAATTTGTCGTGTAAGGGAACACTCATATGAAAACATGACTAAAAAAGGCAAACCTAATCACTGTGACTAGGTGACACAAAAGGTGTATCATAAGTTATAATACTCTATTGGTTCATAGCCACCAATTGTTTCGGAAATAGAAACTTTGATTGGCTGTTATTTTCCCGCTTCTTTCTGGATTCTTCCCTTAATCCCTTTCCACTCTTTTTTTCTATAAATGGATATGTATTTGTATGTACTTGTTGTATGCCTCTGAAGAAGGTCCGGTTTGGATCGAAAGCTAAGGCCATCTACCCTATTCATTAAGGGCCACAAGTCATAGTAAGAAACTGTTATTTCTCTGTTGTTGTATCCCTTCTGGGTGATCCCATTGATTTGCTTGTATTTTGTTTTTAATTGTCATAACCAAATCCATTTTACCTTTTCCCACTCCCTACCTGTTCTTTTCAGAACAATTTCTAACATTTTTATATAAATCATTATTTTTCACCCTATAGGTTTGTAAATACAACTTAATATTTTTTGTTGGCAGGTTTGTAACCCATTTGTTTTACAGGATTGGGTTAACCCCCATTTTTCACAGGTTTGCGTTAACGTTTTCCTTTTCAGGTTTGTACATAACTTATTTTTTTGCAGGTTTTATAACCCTTTCTTTTACAGGATTGTATTTACCCCCATTTTTTCACAGGTTTGTGCTAACATTTTCCCTTTCAGGTTTGTACATAACTTGATTTTGCAGGTTTTATAACCCGTTCTATTACAGGTTTGCGTTAAGTTTTCCTTTACAGGTTTGTAAATAATTTACTATTTTTACAGGTTTTAATTTTTAACTACGTTCTTTTTACAGAATTGTGTTAATCCCCATTTTTTCAACAGGTTTGTGTTAACCCAATTTTTCTTTTCAGGTTTGTACATAATTTATTTCTTGCCGGTTGTATAACCCGTTCTTTTACAGGGTCTTGTTACCCCATTTTTTCGCAGGTTTGTTTTTACTTTTTCCTTTACAGGTTTTGTAAATTCACTATTTTTGTAGATTCTAAACTTTAAATTACGCTGTCTTCACAGGATTTTTGTTAACCCCCACTTTTTTCACAGGTTTGTGTTAACCCCATTTTTTCTTTTCAGGTTTGTACATAATTTATTTTTGCAGGTTATATAAACCGTTCTTTTACAGGGATTTGTTAACCCCATTTTTTCGCAGGTTTGTGTTAACTTTTTCCTTTCAGGTCTGTCAATTAATTATCAATTTTGTTCAGGATTTTATAACCCGTTCTCTCCACTGGTATGATTTAACATATTTCCCCTGCATTCCCCTTATCCATTATGGCACTTGCTCCTGTCACCAAGTGCATTTTCCGGAAAAGGAAAAGAAAAGGAAAAGAACACCTGTTACTTGTCACATCTTGATAACAACCGTTTTTATCGCTTGTCCCGTATCATTCCCAAAGGCCTACAGATCAAGTGTACCCCTTCCTTTTGGGACCTTGACCCATCCTTTTTGAAGAAATGGAACAAGACACTCACTAACACGTCTTTCTGTTTGATCAAGTTGCTGGAAAATCAATGGCAACAATTCATTGATAACCAGTTACTTGAGATAACAGACACTGAGTCTCAACTCCAGGAGTCATGCTCTATTGAAGAGTATGAACAGTTACAAGAAACCATACTGTCTAATGTCAAACACTTGAGGTCCACTCTAATGGACAAACAGAACAAGAAACGTATGAATTTCCAGGCTAACCATAAGAAACACATTCATAGACGTTTCCACAGTAAGAGAGCCACCATTGCTCCTCCTACTATTAGGTCGCCAGAGACTAATACTGTAGTTAACCTGTCTGACATGGTCCTTACTGATCCACAGGTTAAACTCCTCTCAAGGGGTCTTAAGTTTTGCCCCACACCCAGAGAACCTAACCAACTTATTTTCCAAAAGGACATGGCCCAACTCAATCGTAGGTTACGCCTACGTGAATACTTTCATGTAGAGCCCTCCATAGATGATGAGTCATCTGTGGAGACCCAACCTATTCCCCGCACCCGCTTCAAGGAAAACAGTACTTGGGTACCCCCTAAGAACCGAGATGTGTCTCTAGAGACATACATCAATTCGGTTAACTCCGAAGTTCTTAAGGTCCCCAGTACCCCTACTTCCAATAACCTCCCCCAAGATGAGCGACACGCCCTTACACAACTTCGCCAATCACCAGACATAGTGATTAAACGGGCTGACAAGGGGTCGGCAGTTGTAGTCATGAACACACATGAGGGCCTCAGACAGCTCAGCAACACTGATCATTACATTGAATATAATACTGATCCCACTCAATCTTTCTCCCAAGATATCAGTGACACCCTGGTTAGAATTTATAATGCCAATGGTATCGAGAAAGATACACTTAACTATCTCCTCCCACATGAACCCCGTACAGCAAGGTTCTACCTTCAACCCATAAGATACACAAGCCCAATAACCCAGGGAGACCAATTGTATCTGGGAATGGTAGCCCCACAGAGCGCATTTCTGAGTTTGTTGATAGCTTTCTCAAACCCTTAGTCTGCCGTATTCCTTTCTTCATCAAGGATACCAAAGACTTTCTCCACAAACTAGATGAGGTCAAGCACCAAATACCTGACTCTGCTATTCTGGTTACTTTTGATGTTTCATCACTGTATACTAACATACCCCTTCATGAAGGCATGAGTGCATGTGTCTCTGCCCTCATCAATGCTAGTAATCAATCCCGCCCCTCAGTGAGGGATATTAAGGAACTCATGAGCCACATTCTCATGAAGAATAATTTCACATTTTCTGACAGGCATTTTCTACAGGTACAGGGTACTGCCATGGACACCAAAATGGCACCCTCATATGCTAACCTATTCATGTCGCAGTTGGAGGACAGACTCCTGTCCTCCGCCCCCAACCGACCACTAGTTTGGTGGAGATTTATTGATGACATTTTCTCCATCTGGTGTGATGGCCAAGACAGCTTGGATGAGTTTGTTGACCATATAAACTCATTTCACCCCACCATAAAGTTCACTACCAAATACTCTCTCACCAGTGTGAATTTTCTAGATTTTACAAAAACCAAATCCCCTATAATGGCATTGTCACGGATGTTAACATTAAACCTACCGACACCCACCAGTACCTTCTCTCCAACAGTTGTCACCCTTGTCACTGTAGTATTCTGTGGTATTCTTTATTAATTGACCATTGTTAGTTGCATCATGATGCAACTTGCTCTTTTCCCTTTCCTGTTTTCCTGCATTGATATCGAACAATGCATTTACCACTTGTATGGTCCAGTAATCCATCCTTTCATACTAAACATCCTTTGTCCTTGCCACTTTACTCCTATTGGTTCATAGCCACCAATTGTTTCTGAAATAGAAACTTTGATTGGCTGTTATTTTCCCGCTTCTTTCTGGATCCTTCCCTTAATCCCTTTCCCCTCTCTTTTTCTATAAATGAATATGTATTTGTTTGTACTTGTTTTATGGCTCTGAAGAAGGTCCGGTTTGGATCAAAAGCTAAGGCCATCTACCCTATTCATTATAAGTTATAATAATAAATATTATTCAGTCTCCTTTGTGGTTTATAACTTGAAATAGTTTAGCATTTTATAGTTTAATCAAAGTTCAATCCTTAAAGATTTGGTTGTAACGTTTAATGACTTAACTATCCCTCTAGCGCCAGTAAACTCATCAAAACTTTAATGGAAGGTATACATTTGGTAATCACTTTTTAAAATTATAGGCAATGAAAACTTTTGCTTAGAAGTAAAGCAGCTTTTGACTCTATAAAGCATTTTGAGAATCATTTCATTTTGAAGTTATGTGGTCACGGAAAAAACATAAGTAATTATACCCCAAAATTTGAATCTGAGAAGCTGACAGTAGCGGTTTACAGAATTTGTTTTACTTTTATACTTCCTGCCTGGACATAATCCCTGGCGATATCTCAAAAACATGACCACCCATTGAAATGAAATATTCACAGCTTTACATGTCGTTTTCATGTATATATTTACATTGGATATTAAGCGTTCAAGAGATTTTCCCCAACAATGCAGGCATTAACAAATACCTGTAGACTACACAATCCCTGTAACTGCAGAAACATGCAGATTTATGCATTTAGTTTTCAACAAGGTAACTCTCTATTACCATGACTTTGTTGCAATGAAAAAAAAAATTGGCACGTTAGGTTAAGAATTGGGCGTGTCATGGGCTAAAGTAGCAGCTTGGCCCCCAAGCGAAGTGAAGATCGTGAAATTGCGTTTTGGACGATCTTTCCCCTTAATTTCTGCCCTAAATAAAAGTGTTTCCATCAACAGCAAATTTTATGGATTAGTAATTTGAGGATTGGTTTAATAGAAATGGCCAGGCATGAGAATCTTCTGGTTTTAACTGGAATTCCAGTGTTTTTCCCTTTCAAATTTGTGGTCTTCAAGTACAGTGTGAATATGATATAAAACAAAAATTGGGGGCAGGGTTGGTTGTGTGGAATTTGTAAGTCCGCCCCTAACAAATTCTGAGTATGATGTAATTTAACCTAACAATCCTGTTTTTATTGGAAACTACTCGGGAAGTGGATCAGCTGTTGAAATTTAATATGAAGTATTTGGTTGATTATAATCATAGTAAAATAAAGTAAAATGTTTCTATAAACCTGATGATTACAGGTGAGAAAGTAACATTCATCTGAACAGATAATTGCTCTTTTGTAAAAGTAAAAAACGTTGATTCAACTGAGAACACTTATTTTCTGTCTGTAGGGGCCTATTCAATTACAGGTAAACTTCATTTGTTAAAGTTGGACTGTGGTGCGAATACTTTGTGGTACTTGTAATTTAACCTAACAATGCTGTTTTTAATGTCAAACTACTTTTGGCACTGTTTTGGAATGTCTGCTCTAGTGCTGCTGCCATTTCTCTGATGTCCTTAAAATGATTCTCTTTCTTCGGCAATATAGTCTACGGGACAAAAACAACAATTTCACAAAGCACTCAAATTCGTCTTAACTTAAGGGCAGTGGACACTAATGGTAACTGTCAAAGACTAGCTATCACAGTTGGTGTATCTCAACATATGCATAAAATTACAAACCTGTGAAAATTTGAGCTCAATTGGTCGTCGAAGTTGCGAGATGAAAGAAGAAACACCCATCACACGAAGTTGTATGCTTTCAGATGCTTGATTTTGAGACCTCAAATTCTAAACATGAGGTCTCGAAATCAAATTCGTGGAAAATTACTTCTTTCTCGAAAAACTACTCCTCTTCAGAGGGAGCCGTTTCTCAGAATGTTTTATACTACCAACCTCTTCCCATTACTCGTTACCAAGTAATGTTTTATGCTAATAAATATTTTGAGTAATAACCAAAAGTGTCCACTGCCTTTAAGATGGGTTGCTTGCCACAGTTATTTGTATTGTGCTCTTATTGCATCCCTCCACTTACCTCGCCTCCCCTCACCCCTACACCACCAGCAAACCTAGCATGCACCAAACCTGGTCATAGCCTGAACATCTGACGTCACACTTTGAGGCTTTGAGGTGATATTTGGGCATATATTGAAAGCTACGCTTTCATACTGTGGCGAAAAGTGCCTTTTCCCCAGAGATCTTTGCTAAAAAAATAGAGCTGTCAAATAAAATGGTGTCCGAGATTTTATCGAATTTATTGTGCTTGGAACTTGCCTATGTAAATGTACATGTAAATAGTACACACACAGAGTTCGTGAATTGTATAACATTTTTATGTGCCCTTTGACCTTGCCATGGGAAAACTACATGGAACTTTATTACCCATGGTTGAGCGTCGAGTATAAGCAACGCCTGCAAAGCATGTTTAGCCAATCACTAAGCGCTAATTAACCAGTTACTTTTGGTCGCAAGCGCTAATTTGCATTACAGTAACCAACTGCTTATAGGTCGCTGGTCGCAAGCGCTAATTAGCATTTTTGGTAGCAGCCAGTTACTTTTGGTCGCGAGCGCTAATTTGCATTACAAAAATCTATAAAAGGCGAGAGTTTTACGGCTGCCGTTTGTTGTTAGTTCGTGACTTGGACAGACCCGGGGAAGAAATAGGACGGTCGCCGCATATGTGACAGCCGCTAGCAAGACATTTTACATGTAGTTCTTCATCGTCATCCCCTAGATATACTACCATTTAATTAATTGTGTTTGACTGAATAAAGACCCTTCAATATATAAAACCCTGTAGAAATGGAAGAATAATTAAAGAGAAGAGAGAATAAATGAGCAGATATTCCGGTTGAATTGAAAGTAAACCCTTACGCTTCGGAGTGAACAGTCTCTTAAGAGTTCTAGGGCCAATAACACTTCAGCCTGTATTCAGCCTTTAGTCAGCCTTTGCAGCCTTCATCTTCAGCAGGAACCAGTCGTCGTCCCACCCCTTCCCCCCTTCTATGATCAATTCTCCCGTCCCTTTTACTAAGTTATAAAATAATAGTGACTGTTGTCCCAACAAGTCCCAATATTCCCTGAAGACCAAGAGAAGTTTGATGACCGGCAGCCCGCCCTCTGATGCTGTGGAACTCAGTAGCCTGAAACATCACTGCTCGACATTAACGGTGAACGGTGCGGACGTGCCTGTTACAATACCTTAGAATTTGTCATCCTCTTTCCAAAAGAGGACGTGCATAAATCAAATTTTGAAATACAAAGAAAAAAATTGAACCCCATTAGTATGATCGCCAGACCTAAAAAATGCAGTAAGAAAATTTGCAGCCCAATCTGTAGAAGCACCTGGCAGTTTTTATAACACAAACAGACATGTTACTTGCATTAGTATATAAACTAATAATTTTATTGTGGATTTAGCATATCAATTTAAAGCTGCAATTATCTTGGTTGTTTTTTAATATAAAATATTAGGCCTAATCATTTGGAATTTGTTATCTCCCCTAACCATAGATTCTAGTAATTATGTTTAAATTATTTTAATTTTAGATACATGTCCTAACAAAATAGTTTTGAAGCTTTAGATTGATGTAAATTGTGTAACAGACAGCTGCAAATTTCAAAAATGGTGTACTCTTGACTTATTTGATGCTGGACTGCCTAATTAATTTTTTTTTAACATTTCCGAGGAACATTTAAAAAAAAAAAAAATATATATGCTGTTGAGTGTAGGCCTGGAGAAAGTCATTCCATGCATGTGACTCTTGTTACTGTTGTTAGTCATGATAGCCTAAACCAGGGATCGACCTTGCCAGTGGTCAGCTGGCCAAATGGCAGTTGAAACTGCGGCAGACCAGCTGAAACACCTTCCTGAAAATATCAGCAGCAGTACTACAGAACTCTGACTATTTATTTATTATTTTAAGGTTTGGATAAAATGTAGAAACATTTTACTTGATGTTCAGATAAATTGTAAAGCCAATCACTCGGATGTGCCACGAAACACGGGCAAACATTCAATCACATACACAGCGCAAGATCCTATGCGACAGCACACACACAGAAATCGTTTTTTTAATTTACAGGCTTGTAGTCTTGCTATTACTTCGCGTGTGACAATAAATATAGGATTTGAGGCATTGCGTGGTGAGGTACCAATATATATTTGGTTTGCGGTAACACCATGTCTGTATCTACTTGCCAGGTAGAGTTTGTCCTTACAGAACTGTCTTGCTTAATTCTACTACCGCGGAGTAGATTGTTCGAGTGTTCAGGAGACTTCTCAGTTCTAAAAATAACTGTCCTGCTTATTAACTATTACCTGGGCAGATGGTATAGAAATAGGCTGGGACTACTATAGCTTATAGGATCGTAATTAACTGTACTACCGCGGAGTCAGTTCTTGGGTTGGTCTCAACGTTTCGACTAGCTTGCTCTATATAGTCATCGTCCAAAAACATTCAATGCTATGAGGGCATTTCAGAACAACGCGATAGAATGTGAAAATAGGCGCCCTCTATTGGTGAAGTTACGTGATCATAATATACAAAACTAGTTTCAACCGCCTTGACAAAAGAACCCACACAGCAATGTCACGCACATTCTGTCAACAAGTTAGTCAACGGCGGAGCAGAGTTTCGTGGGAACTTTTTACGAAAATGTTCATTCTACAAAAATTACCAATGATAGGAACGTTTTGTCTGAATCCTTCTTCTATACTTCTATTAAGACAGCATAAAACATCATGAAATAAGTATTTAACTATGCTCACCTCCATAAATGGGTTAAAACAATGACATTTTTGACGTTGTTTTTTTTTTAAAAGATTACGAAAGTTTTCCTTCTACACATAGAGTCAATCACGATATCAAAAGAAAAAGGGATTTGCCATCTTTAAATTAGATCTTTTTTATGAATGAACCGAGTGACACTGTCTAAAACTAATATCAATCCGCCCATACGCCACCCGGTTTCCTAACACACGGTCACAAGATCTCGATCACAAATTGACAGCACAAACGAACAGCGACCTCTAGCAGCAACAAAAGACCACAAAAAACAGTGCCCTCTAGCGGCCGTGCCGCTCACTATTAAGCACGTTTAATTTCAGATAAGTGGATTGCGGTTAACCGAACACTTACAGTTGCCTAAACTATCCTTCACGAAGGAGAAACCATTAACAATTGAGGAAATACCTAAAATACCCTAGGACAAGAAACACAGTCACTATACTTGTATTCCTAATGATAGTTAAGGAAATGCCCCAACCATCATAAGAGGAAAAACACAGTAAACATGTCTTTATTATTCATAGGATGGTTGAGGAAATGCCTCAACCATCCTAGGAAAAAAAAACAGTCGCTATGTCTTTTTTAATCCTAGGAAGGTTCAGGAAATGCCTCAACCATCCTAGGAGGAAAAACACAGTTGCTATGTCTTTTTTAATCCTAGGATGGTTAAAGAAATGCCTCAACCATCCTAGGAAGAAAACACAGCTAATTTGTGTTTGTTTTTATTCCTAGGATGGTTAAGGAAATGCCTCAACCATCCTATGATGAAAACATGGTTGATATGTATGTGCGTTTTTGTTTCCAGGACAGTAAAGGATATGACTCAACTATACTATAAAAAAAGACATTGATTAAAAGTTTTAAAAATCCTAGTTGAAATATTTGATTACATGTATTATCAGTGTAAGTTTAAAGTAAATCTTTGGGCGTTAATGTTTTGTGTCTTTAAAAAAGTACCCAAACCCTTTATCAAACTGTGTCCTGACGACAGTATGAAACAATGACTAGATAGCATAAACAGCTAAGATTGATCTTTGCTGTGAACAATCTTAATTGCTAAAGACCCTGTCACACCTTGACGTTTAAGCCAGCAAATACCGACGTATGACATTTTTTTCAAACACACTGGCGTACATCCAATAAGTTATGGGTGAGTTTTTAATAAGTTAAGAGCACGCTGAAACATGCTGATATATCGTTGTAAGGCGAGGCAGTCGAGAGATTTTGTGCATGCACAAAAATTCTTGACGTATGCTAGCGTGTGGCTCGTAAGTTCCGCATAAGTTGTAGGTTGTACGATCATTGACACACATTCACACACGTTACTTGTAAGTTAACAATAAGTTGATGTACAACGAGATGATACATGTATCTAACCATGTAGGAAGAAAGAGAATGACCCAAAACTAATTCTAACCTATGAATAAAGTGCTTTGAACCCATATCGAGCATATGACGTGTTCCGGACGACCACAGAACTTACTGAACGTCTTTCTATCTGTCAGCTACCATATAATGGCATAGTGGGTTCGCAGGAGGATTTCGACGATGTCAAATGCAGTTATTATTTCAACCGTCCAGAGGCACCCTCTTTGTAGGATACTACATGTACATGTGACCGTCGGCAATACGGTGCTGCGCGCTGTGCAGTTGTTAAACTAGCGTAGTACATTATTTTCAATCCTGTCAAAACTAAAGTTATGCATGTTACCCGTAGAAGAAATCTCAATCCTCCTATATAACCCTAAAGCCAATGGTCCCATGTGTTGTGTAATGCATGTAAAAGAAGCCAGTGCACTTTACCTAAAAGTGAAGGGGTTTGCCCCGGTGTTTCTGGCTGTGGATGCTGTATGCGCTGTAGCACCTAGTAAACACTTATTAGAAGTTGCTAAATAATTGGGTCTCAGAATTCATCACTGCAATAACCTATCTTCTCTGAAATTTTGTATATACTCAGCGCCTTGGTACCTTGTTTGGTAGATACGTGCGCTACATAAGACTTAAACATTATTATTAGCTATTTCCTAGCTCAGCACAGCGAAACAGCTCTTGTTTAAATTAATTAAATTTATTTGTCTGTTTCAGTGAAAGCATTTGTTTGCATAGTTCCTAAAGAACAATTGCAATGAAACTTTCAGTGATGAAAGGTATTGGTCCTATGATGATTCTAAAACAATGATGTCATGTTGACGTCATCACCTGTCACAAGACGTCATCTTAAAGGTAATTAATAATAAAATCCATATCAATTCAGCCACAAGAGACCGTAGGCATTGGGTTGGAATAAATCAGGTCTTCATTTTATTTCATGTGCATGACCTCACATGACCTCTACTTCCGGTCGATACCGGAAGTGCCGTCTTATTAAAAAAGTCAGTGTCTGGCAACGGTGGGCAGTTAAACAAATATAATGATGATGTCACAATATGCAACAGCGCCCTCAAATTCAGTTTACTAATTTGGAAATGGTATAAACGAAACAGCTATGCACAAATGCAATCATGTCTAGTTATTGTTTACACTTTTCTAAAACAATCCCTTGGCTTTGAGAAATTAATTTTATTAACAAGAAAAAAACTTACCTACTGAGCAGTCATCTCCTGTGTAGGCATCGTCACAGTTACAATAAAAGCTACCAATAACCTCATGACACGTTCCTCCATTCATACATGGCTGAGATGAACATACATCTAATGAGTCTACACAAATCAAACAAACATTGGTGATCAAATACTTGTTTTCATGAATAACTTGCAGATCCTGAAACTTACAATTATTTACAAGTAACAATTATACTCAGACTCCAATAAAAACAAACAAGACACAAATTTTTGAATTACTGCCACAGTCTGAAACCAACTGATTTTATTTGTGCCGGATACCGAATTGGGCAAACCGGACACAAGAAAAACAAGCGGGGTACACCTGACCCCTAACCAGGATGCACTTGCACCCGAACCTGGGTTCAATTTGACCCAAAAATACAAAACAAACCAGGATGCACTTGCACCCAAACCTGGGTTCCATTTGACCCAAAAATTAGCTGCATATGTCAGCCACAAACCCAATATAATTTGTGTAGGCCTACACCAGATCAACTTTACTGTGTTTTGTAGAAATTATTAATTTGTTTAATTACACAGAGTACAGGATAGAGTTGCGCTTCCACCGATGAAACCTCAGTCGGAATCATGGCCTCATGAAACTTTCGAACGCCATGGCAACAATACCAAAACCAATTAACAAATCCATTGTGTTTATAATAATTATTACATGTTGTTAAATAAACGCCAAAATCGGGGTAAATGGCTGTCTGAACCCTTCCAATTATGCCACACGCGCCAAGCGCGCCCACCGAGAGAGAGAGAGACGGAGAAGGGAGGGGGAGAGACAACCAAATACCCCCATATATAGGCTACTGGGTCACAACATGCACATCATATCAGGATACCCTCTGCCTACATCATGTTTGAAACAATGAATGCTCGCAAATTACTTCGGAACAATTGATTCCCAAGGGAAGATAAATGCACACCATCATATGAAAAAAGGCTTACCTCAGACCAAATAAATTGGGGGTGATGAACACAAAGAGCCTGCACTGCTTTGCATTGAGACACGCTGCCCAACGATTAATCGTTCGGCGTTTACGTTCCAGCGCCGATTGCGAACGCGCGCCCATGTAAAAAACACGAGGCAGCATATCTGACCAAACAATAGTCGAAGTTGGGTACGCCCAGGCACAATCACGGAGCATCACTGCAATTTGCTGCCGCAGTGCAAACTCATCAATAGTTACGAGGTCATTGGTACCTAAATGAAAAATCAACAAATCTGGGGGAGGTGCCCGTTTTCGGAGGTCATTAAGCAGGTAATCATAATTAGCCATCCCAGCCCCACCTTTGCCTTTCCAATAAACCCGGGCTGGAATCCCGAACGGACCTTCAGCTCGACGCACCAAGGAGTCCCCAACAATCCAAACTGAACCTACGAAATAAAATTAAGTGAAATTGAATCCCGGCCCAAAAATGCATGAAATAACAAACAAGCTAACATGAAAATGGTACCCCCACCCGGACAATCAGCAGCCCGATTGCAGATTGCAAGTAGGGATCGGGCGAATGTAAGACAAAAATGCATTGGAACGCCACCGGCCCATAGCACGGATATTGTCATGAGAGACCCCGAGAGCGGCTGCGGACGATGCAGCACCGATGCGGAACGAGTGCCCCCGAATTTGTTGTCCGCCTAGGCCAGCAAAGAAAACTGCCTTACGTAACACCGAATTGAACTGGTACCGAGTCAATGGACTGCTATCAAAGTGACAGAAAAACGGCCCGGGATACTCGGGACGGATAGCAATAAAATCCAAGAACCCTTGAACGGGGCATAGTGATTTAGAACTAGTAGTGACAAGACGAATGCGCTGTGGAAAACCATGTTGATTATTTTTTGACTGCCGAAAGGTTAAGCCAACAAACTGATCATGTGACCCCGGTTTCGAAAATTGCACATCCCCGAAAACTAGTACGGACTCCTGTACCCGGGAATTGGAAACCACGGCAAACTCGCCTACGCGTAAAAAACCGAAAAAGGCACCCAGGAAAACTGCCTTGAACATGGTACTTTCAAATTGAGACGCGCAAATGTGAGGAAGTGAATCAATTAGCTGCTGAAGAATTGGCAACGAAATTGGCACCCGATTATCCACTAAACCGCAGCCGCGGCGAGAACCCTCAATCAATTTAGAAACAAGAAAATCTTTCGTAGGATCTGACATCCCATGCAACTTATAAAAATAGCCCCCGCCCGAAACATAGTTAGCAATCGTAGCTGGGGCAAGGCCACGCAAGGAAAGCCACGCAACAAAACGACGCACCTCTACCGCCGAAGCAGGCGGCCCTACTGTATCAAGGGATAGTTGCCGAAATCGGCAAAAAGCATTCCACCCCGTAGCATAAGCTTTATGTGAGTTGGGCGCAATGGATGCTGCCAATAGACGGCTCATCTCATCAGCTACCAAGGAAGAGGTAGAGCAGGGAGCGGTGTCATTACAGCGTCTGCCAATGGGGCTGCCACACGAAAACGACTCATCTGGAAACGAGATAAAGCATCCGCAATCTCATTAAATTTCCCAGGGACGTGAACCGCTCGAAATGATATGTTAAACTCGAGGCAGAGCAGGACAAATTGACGCACAACAACCATGATACGCTTACACGGCGAGGATTTCTTATTAATAATGTGCACAACAGCGAAATTGTCGGTGTTAAACACAACTTTCCTGCCGGCAAGTAGCGGGGCCCAACATTTCAATGCAACGAAAAGCGGGAAAAGCTCAAGGAAAGCGATGGATGGAGGCTGCTGCAAAATACATGGGGGCCAATGACCTTGAACCCACTTGCCTTGGAAATATGCCCCAAAACCAACACTAGCAGCGGCATCAGTGAACAATTGCAAAGTATCGTTCGACTGCCAAGCATGGTCTGCAAACACAGAAACCCCGTTAAAATGCGCCAAGAATTCAAGCCAGGCAAGCAAATCCAGCTTGGCCCCTTGTGAAATCCGAACCATGTGATGGGGGCGAGAAATCCCTTGTGTTAATGCAATTAAGCGGCGAAGAAAAGCCCGCCCCGTAGGAATTGCCCTGCAAATAAAATTAAGGGAGCCTACAATTGACTGAACCCCAACGAGGGAAATCTTACGTTTACCCAACAAGCCCCTAATCTGACATACTAAAGCATCAACCTTTTCTTGTGGCACCCTAATTTGACGCGCAACTGAATCAATCACAAGGCCTAAGAACGAAATCGACTGCACTGGGCCAACTGTCTTCTCCTCAGCTAAAGGGACACCAAGCTCAGCGCAAACCGCCTTAAAGGCCTCAAGCAAAACTGAACAAGAGCTTGAAGATGACCCCACGAAAAGGAAGTCATCAAGATAATGGGTTAAAAAGGAGGACCCAGAAAAACGTTTAACTTGAAACTCTAAAAATGAGCTAAATTTCTCAAATAATGAACATGAAATACTACAGCCCATGGGAAGACACTTGTCATAATAAAACATCCCGCCATAAGTAAAACCTAACAATTCATAATCAACTGGGGCAACCGGTAGCAACCTAAACGCCGATTTAATGTCGGCCTTTGCCAACCATGCACCGTGACCCCCCTTGATAGTCAGCTGAACAGCTTTGTCGAATGAAGCATAATGCACTGAACAAAGATCCCTGCTAATTAAAATCATTAATGGATTGACCAGCGGGAAAAGATAAGTGATGGATGAGGCGGAACGTGTTGGGCTCGCGCTTAGGTACTAAGCCAATAGGGGAACATTGCAAGGAAGCCAAAGGACGAGACACAAATGGCCCCGCTATCCTACCTAACGCAATTTCTGTTGCAAGTTTACGCACAACAACCGCGGGCCGAGCCGCAGCAGAAGTGAGGCACACAGAATCGCGCGCCCCCCTAGGGCCAGTATAACCCAACGAAAAACCGTTAGCAAACCCATTACGTAAGACCTCAACATCAGAATCCAAGGGGTAAGAACACAGCCAACAATCCAAAACTGAAAAATTAATTGGCGTTGGAAGAGCGAAAAGACCCAGTACCGGTCCCACTAGCGCCATTGACATTGGCATGATTTAGATTGACTGAGTAATGCTTTTGCATAGCCATTGGATCAGCAAGCTTTTGCGCTGGCAAAGCCGGGAGTTTGTGTGGCCGCGCCGGCGGGGCCGATGCAGCAGTAGCAGGGGAACTAACCCAGCGCGCATGACCCGCCACCCTACAACGAGTTGCACCATGGCCGGGGCGCTGACACTTAGAACAACTATGCAAAAATTTGCAAACACGGAAATGACAGCCTTGCGCGCCGTTGTACGCAAAACAAAGTCCCGTGCGCACCTTGGAAGAGGAGGGTTGAGGAACGGTTAACACATTGCCACTCGAAAATTGACTAGCTGCAGTAACACCCACCGCTGCCACGGTTAGCCAAAGCTCGGTATCAAGCTTGCCCCAAAAGCGCATGGGGTCTGCCTCCCCACGCAAGCGAAATTGTTCATCGTAGCGCTTCCAACCTTGCCCAGGAAATTGAACTGCAGCCATGTGGATAATTTCGCAGTATTTGAGCAGCTCCCCGCAGCGATTGGGGTGTTTCACCAGAAAAATCGCCATAAAGTTGTGAAAAGCGGACTGCCATTCCTCAAATGTGTCCAATTTCTTGCGTGATCCTTCCGGTTTGCGCACAACTAAATTCCCCCCAACAATTGCCAATGACAAGTTAGCAGTAGTATCCCCCGCCTTAGCGAAAACTGAAGCACTAGAATCATTTAGGAGGAGAGACATATCAATGTACATACCCTGCCAAATTTTTTCTTTGAGCGCCATTGACACTTGAAAACCCAAAGGTGTTCCGACGTCAACTTGTGGAAGAACTGGTGGCCTACAAACCTGCCCAAGAACACCGAGGCCTAACCCACTATTATCAGTACAACTATTCCCACCCCTAGGCACATCAATACAACTAGTACTACTAGTAATAATAGGCCTATTAGTATTACCATAACTACTATCATGATTATTAAATGCATGTGAGGTGGAACAAGGGGCCGCAACCTGACCGGAATCACCGGTGTACTCACCACCCGTCGGCAGGGGCCGAGTCCCGGCAGTCGAGTTGCTGAAAACCGGAGGGGCGACCACCGCCTCGCCGGGCTGCAAACCGTTGAACGTGACTGTTTCATCCCTTACAGTAGAAGCATAGGTTGCCCCGGTGTTTGCCGGCGGTATAATAGCCTGATGCTGGATCCCTGGTGGCGAAATTATTGGCGGCGGGCCTTGACTTGATAGCGGTCGAGGGGAAGACGAAGCCGTGCCGGTATTGAGAGTGATCAAGGCCGGCTGTGCAGATGATGCCCTCACCTTAGCCTTCCGTTTCCCTTGGCCTTTCTTATTCACAGCCGCCGACTGCATCGTGGAACGTCTGTCCATTGGATAGGCGCCTTCCTCATCGACATCGTCAAACCGAGCCGGACGCCGTCTAACTCGAGGCATGATTTCCGTATGCTGGCCAAAGTTGTTATCCCAAATAACTGGAAAAATTTCTATTCCGTATTAAATACTCCTTCTGGAGCGAAAATATTATGAACAATCTCCTGCACTGCTTGCAAGCTTTATCCCAAAACGAAACTGGAAAAATTGACCTTGAAAGCTAAATCAAAGACTAAAATTCCTTCATCAAAAAATTATTCATATCTTACCACATTGAAAGACTGTGACGAAGTGACAGATAAAATAATAAGCCCGCCAAAACAAAAAAATCCTGATGGGGGGAATCACCATGATTGGTTAAAACAAAAGTAAATGTAATACACTGATTTGCTACATTGTTAAATTGCAACACAGCATGACCCAGAAACCCAGCAAGTGATTTTTTGCAAACTATGCCATGGATGCACAGGGAAAAAACAATTAAATATTGCTTGTAAGAAAAACGCTGTGGGTATGCCCGGAACAGACTGTGTACAATGAAGGTTACGCTGAGTATAAGGCCTTTTATCCTTAGGGTGATAAAAGGAATTGTCTGTACCAAAATGTACATAAAAAAACCATTCCCTAATACAAAGACCTTCCCCCAGTTGTTGCACAAACAAGGATCAAAACATTACCAGAAATTTGTGAACTGTACCTCTGCGCATGCGCCGACTTCCCTCAAGCATCCCCATTGGGTTTACACAAGTGTGTACAAACGACCGTATGATCGCTTTAGACGCTGAAACTACAAAGTGCAACTAGCCTATGTGAAAGACAGATGTTTCATGAAGTTCCTTTGAAATTTTTGGGAAAATCGGAGGGAAAAACTAATTGTACATCATGTGTTTGAAATTTTACGAGCGTATTTCAATGCAACTACAGTAAAACCAGGCCTAGAACAAAGCAAAACATGAAATTACACTTTTTAAAGTAAACAAAGCCATATCAACGACCGTTTGGGGTTGTTGTTGCAATAAGCGAAGTTGAGGCCAATATTGTAAATTAAATTCACAGGATATTTTTTTTTGATTTAAAGAAACTTCATCATTGTACATCGGGGTGTTGAAAATTGGCTATATTCTCAAAGGTAAAGTTCTAGAGCTCTTCTGTTTTAGACCCCAAAGTGCATCAAAGCGCCATGTTAACCGTTCGGCAGCAACAACCCTCAATACTAAAAAACATGTAACTCATGTAACATGTAAAACATGAGGTTTACACATGCTAGTAGATAGAGCGCAATCTGAATCTTACGTTGGTCTAAAAATATAATGGTCACCATTGAAAAAAAATCGACTTACAAAGGTTCAAAGGTCAGACATCATATCCCACATTCACTAGCAACGCGCTTTATCCCGACATGTCTCTGTGTGTGTATGGCAGTATCTAATGTACAATGTATTTCACGCACAATGTACACACACCAATGTCGACGACGAATGTCCTAGCTTTTTGCAACGTTACTGGTTTTTTTACACACGGAATAACATGAATTGAAAGGAGATGAGATTAAAATATAGGTAACGAAGACATCCCTATAGCATTGGATTTATTTCAAAGGTACAATTGAACGGTTTCAATAACTTTTTGAACATTAAATTAGGGTGGATGAAAGTTTATAAAAGTTTGTTGTGCCATTGTGGGCGCCGCCATTTCTTCTCATTGATTCGCTAAGCCCTGCACGTGACCAAATACGCAGCGCCCTTTATCGGATGGTCCAGTTCACAAATTTCTGGTAATGAGAGCTGCCTCCATTGTTTTTTAATTTTATTCTGTTCAAGGGAGGCAAGTTCAAAATGCTAGTATACATGTACCATGGCAGGTTATTGGCACCGGACACTATTGCTCAAAGTATTTGTTGGCATAAAAACTTCCTAGGAAACAAGCAATGAAAAGCTGCTGATAGTATAACATCAGAACATTGTGAGAACTGGCACCCTCTGAAGTAACATAATTTTTGAGAAAGAAGTTATTTCTTACTAAACTATTTGCATTGAGTTCCAGACCTCAGTCGAGTTCTCAAATTCAAGCATCTGAAAGTGAGATGACTGGTCTTTGACAATAACCTAAGGTGTCCAGTGCCTTTAAGGCCAAGGTTTTCACTTAATAACAGTGAGACAAATCATAAGTTCTCAAAGAGAACCAAAACTCACAAAGATAATTGTTTGATGTTTGTTATCTTTAAATCAAGTAAGGGTTTCATTGTGACAAAAACTTCCTCAACTTTGAGAATCTTTTGGAAAGCTCAAAAAAATAATACTGTGCAGAGACCCCAGTAAAGTTTTGTTTAAACCAGTGCTACGGCAGCATGGGTTTAAGGTAAGGGCTGGGTCTAAGGCTAGGGTTAGAGTTTGGGGTTAGAATATTGGGAAAAAGGGTATGTTTATATTAATTTCCATGTACCGTAATGTGGCGATTGCAAGTTCCATGAGTTGTGGAAGCATTGAGACTAAAGAGAGGTGGTGAAAATTCATACATAATGAATTGTGGAAAAGGTGGTTCACTTATTGCAGGGGTATTGAAACCTTCCAGTATGTAGGATGTAAATCAACTGATGCAGTCACGCAGTATGCAATGTATGTTCTAAACTGGACACTGGACATTTATGATGCCATTTGCAACCCCCCCCCCCCCCCCCTTTTAAAGCCTTTCCACATGGACCATCCTTTTATTGGCTGCATCTCAACTTTTTTGTTACATTCAGCTGCTGTTTTTTTCATACCATTATTTGGCCATTGTTTTTAATTTGTAATTTACTCATCAATGACCCCCTTGATCCATTCCCACTTTGTCAGTCGTGGATTGATTAAGATAAATCCCAAAAGAACCACTTACCCTTTCATGGAATGGAGCTCCAAGAGATCACAGTGCCATCCATCTTGTGAACAACCAACATGCAGACTCTATTATCATGAAGAGTGAAGCTGCTGGCTCCCCCATTTCCACTGGTTCATCTGGTTCATCCAAAGCAAGTTCAATTGCTGCAATGGACAAAAAACAAAAACAATTGTTTTAAACTTGTCCAAGGTAAAGATTCACATGTACAGAGATAGATGAGCCTTTAAAGTCACCTGGAAATACAAATTTTCTTCTTTCAAACATACGTAAGAGTATATGCTTATGAACCATAAAACAATTTTTTTAGTAATTGTTTGTCACGATTTTTATGTTTAAAAAATATATAAAGTTGTTTGGGGGGCTGACTCTGCCTACCCCTTTTGTGACGTCAATCGAGGCAGACTTTGCCTGCAATGCGTATAGTAAACACACGTGCAAAGTACATGTACGGTCCAGGTCGTGAGTTTGTGCGTTTCAAATAAGTGATTTTCTGCATTCAGCAGCAATACTCCTGGTCGGCATTGCCGGAAAAATGCACAAAAAAAAATGTTTTTGTAACGTACAAACTCACGACTTGGACCGTACATATACTTTGCAAGTATTTTTACTCTACGGAGTGCAGGCAAAGTCTGCCTCGATTGACGTCACGAACAGCGCCCTCTCGGGTCAGGGCCTATTCTTAAATTTGTAAATAACATAAGAACTAATTTTTTTAAACCTTAGTTAACTATTTATTCACATTCCACTCATCGAAACACATATATTAGTGATAAAAGCTTTATTTTAAAAAAATACCACTTCCAGGTGACTTTAATAAGCACAGTATGGCTCAGCACGCTTTCACACTTGCTTTGCTAAGAACAACTTGCATCAACCTGGCCCACTAATCAACAGTCACAGGTCATTCATTCTACAACTTATGAGGAGCTAAAAATCTACATGGAAAACAGTTACTGTCATCTTGAGAAAAAAAACAAAAACCAAAACATGGATTTCTAAAGATACGGAGTGTAACTGTAGAGTTAGGTCTAGCAAAGAGTGGGAGTCAACTTTGGGGATAAGATTAGGGCATAAAGGGCTTGGTCTGGGCCTCTAAGAGCTGCATGGACAACAGTTTTTTTATTTTTTATTTTAATAATCCCCCAAAACTGGGGATACAAATTATGGTAATCAGTTTGGCACCCCAATTTAGGCCTATTTAGTGTTTGTTTGGTTGTCCGCTGTTTAGAAAATCTTCCCACTAAGGGAACTCCGCAAACTCCCACACAAGAATACACGTAAATTCTAAGCTGGAAACAGCCAATCTCTTTCACAATACAAACATACACATTCCCAGTTTTATATGAACCGGTCAAAGGTTATTGTCAAGTCAATGTGTAATGCAGTATGACAATACTGTACAGTAAATGATAATACATCACACAGCATAGTGTACAACACAAAAGCTAAATATAGACACGGGACATCCTACATACGAGAAATACATAGGGCTTGGTGTGGCATCGTTAAACGATATACAGAAAGCAACCATTCAGTGTGTTGTGCCAACGTCTAACAGATCAATGTTGGAATTTACTCTCCAACTACAAGATTTGATGTTTCATGCCAGTTGATGTTCATGCCATGTTCTTTCATTAAAAACCAGTAAGTTATAAATGTGTTGTATTTTGTCAAAATAAGGGTTTATATTGTAAAATGCTTTAGATATAATTTCTTTCACAGCAATAATTTAGTGGGTATGAACAACCAAATATAAAAACTTAGAGACTCCATCCAAGTAGTGGCCTGTTGCTTTTTAAAACAAGTTGTACAGACAAGTACTGCATCTTAGATGAAACAGCAAAAAACCCTCAAACACCACAGCATGACTTGTACAGCCGATATTGTGCAGCATCTCAATGTACAAACAAGACAAAAACCTTGAGATAGTGGCTTTAAATGAATACAGAGATGATGTACTATTGATATACAATGACAATAGAAACACAGCTTTGATGGATTTTATTAACTTGAAGTATGATGTTAAGTCTGCACCCAACTTGTTTAGGAGTATTCTTTCACTTGGAGAGCTGCATAATATCATTTTCAAATAAGTCTGTGAAGGGAAACGTACATAATAATTATTGCATATGACATGGAAATATTCATTTACTTATAAAGGAAATTTTTGTGTTTCAACACAATATATTATGGTACACGATAAGTCCAAGACACTGCCCTAGAATTGCAAGGGTCGTGGGTTTGAATCCCACCCCAGTACATACCTGTGATATCGTTGCGGTACTTGCTGCCAAAACATAGGATTCGAACTGCCTCTAGCTACAGGGCAACCTGGGTAGTCTAGTTGGTATGACACTGCTCTTGAAATGCAAGGGTCGTGGGTTCGAATCCCACCCAAGTAACATGCCTGTGATATTGTTTCACATGACTCAGGAAAGTACTGAGTATACAGTGCTAACACACATATTTGTGTATGGGTGAAAACCAAAACTAAGTTAATGTGTATACTTTAGAGTATACAGGTAGTTATAATGTAGGTAATTGATAGTTGTCATGTAGGTACAGAGACGATTGATATAGGCTTGAAACAATGGTTAAAAAACTACAGTATACTTTGCCTCATTGTTCAAACATTTTTTTTTTTAACGCACTGGTTTCCATGATGACCTAATGATCTCAACCAAGGATCTAGTTTACAATTCTGAACCCATCAATCTTAAATTTGTACCCTGGACTTGTTTGCATTGTTTAAACGGAGAGAAGTCCAACGTTAAAGCCTCATACAATATCCCAAAAACTGTTAAGCAGAAAATGCTGCTTTGCAAATTTCTTGGCTGAGCAAAAAATGAGTGGGGCACGTGTTGCAACAGTATAAACGTATGATGGAATGTTGACGGGTAACTGACTTACTTATGTTTAAGGAGAATAGGAATACAGTACAAATTATGCTAAGGAATCAAAATTACTGTTCAGCCAATGCAGCTCATCAAACCTCATTGCTGAGTTTGAATTGACTGGGGCACCGGTGGCAATTAGAAGCTTAATGAACTGTAGGCTGGTAAACAGTTTCTGCTAAGCAGGATTTTTCTGTGTTTAGCAAAGTTGTATGTTAAGGTTTTTAGAAATTGGGCCCTAGGCTACACCAGACAACTACATGTATGCTAGCATTACAAAATACTCAGTCTGATAACAGTTTTGTTACAGTAAAGAGAAACTTATCCATTGAATGCAAAATTGTTGTCCTCTGCTCAATTTGACACAAGGGTGTCCCAAGTCTCATTGAGTTATTCTCCCTTCAAATATAAACACCTTTTCACCCATGTTAATTTCCAAAGGTTCCAGCATCAACCTTAAACAAATGTCCCTACAACTCTTGGTTAAGACATGGAGGAAGGAAGAGAAGGAGTATGAACGACCCGCCAACCGCAGAGTAACAAAAGAAACGCTGCACGACCGATTAACTAGACGGATTAGATCTCTTTGTACAGAAGGCTTGGTACCGCCATTCTGCACTGTTGCCTGCATGTAAAGTTTAATCATTGGAGAAAAGAATTGCAGAAATACACAGTTTTCGCTTGCGCAGTGTGTTTTCTTTGTCTTTCATGGATGCGCACATGGTAGAAACGATTGCGTTGTTTTTCACGGTTCTTTTGGTTTTTTTCACATGAAAATTGGAGTTGTAGAAGGTGAGTTGTGATTGACTTCTTCATTTACCGTTTGTGGTGTTTTCATAGAAATATCATAGCATATTTTTACATTTTTGGAAAATTTGGGTATAAGCACACGAGGGTGGTTGGTATTCAATTGTGTTTCAATTTGGTGACCACGAAAGGCCAAAAATTTTATCAGGTCTCGAAAAACTAGTTTTTTCTGTATTATATCCAGACGACATACAACTCCATAGTTGCGCGAAGAACCAAGTGCGCACGCGCAAACTCACACACACCAGGTCGCCCATTGTTTGTGTAAGGTATGTGGGTGATTACGAGGCCTCGTTAAGCGACCGCGGTACCACGGGTTCGACTTTTGAAGTCCCTTCGTTCGAACTCCTTCTCTTCCTTCCTCCATGGTTAAGAGTACTATTTTTTTCAGGTCATTCAAAAACAACCCATGTCAACAACCCCAAGCTATAATATCCAGGCCAAAATGCTTTGGGCCACCCATTCACAAAATTACAATAAACATTCTCTGTCCACTTCCCCCATGTCAATGTTCCTTTCTTGCTGAGACTGGCAAGGAGAGCCAACATTGAATAGGGGCATGAGGACCGTGGTTTGGGGGCCCAAAGAGATTTGGCCGGGATTGGAGGTCACAAATGGTCCAAATTTTACACTGTACCCTTTTTATTTTCGCTCTCAAATCTGTCTAGTATAAGTATCAGATTCTTTAGGGTCTACAAATATTCATGAGGCAGTTATTCTGTTGTCCATCTATTTGGGGAGAGGGGGGGGGGGGAGTAAGTGCACCCTTCATGGAAGGAAAAAAAGTAGCACTCTCTATATTTAACGAAATACAATATATTTTCATGGATCATTTTTCTTTTGGTGCATGCTATATTTGCAATCAAATTGGCCCAGTAATTTTTTCCCTGTCTGTCACCCTCTCCTGTGGACCAATTTGTACCCGACTCCTCCTGGCATATCCCTGCATCCAAATTAAAAAAGATTATTGGATTTTTGTGCACAGAGCTGTCAAATAGAAATCACAACTTATAACTGGTCAATTGACCCAAGACTCGTACATGTACCCAACCTGAACAAGTTTTGCACCATCGGATGGCGATTTTATAGGGCTTTCATCTTGTACAAATTTTAAAGTCACCTGGAAGTGGTATTTTGTCAAAATAAAGCCTTTGTCACTAAAATATGTGTTTTGATGAGTAGAATATGAATAAACATATAACTAAGGTTCTAAAAACGTAGTTTCCATTTTATAAACAAATTTAAAAGTAGGCCCGACCCGAGGGGGCGCTGTTCGTGACGTCAATCGAGGCGCGATATTTGAAGCTTGACAGCTCGAAGTGTTTGCTGCACAGCACTGGAAAAGGCGTCAGGCCAGACCCCATTTTTAGTTGTTTTGATGCCTCCAGCAGCAATACACCAGCAGCAATACACCTGGTCGACATTGCCAGAAAAATGCAAGAAATAAACCTTTTTTTGAAACTTAAAAACTCACGACTAGGACTTGCATGTACTTGCACGTACGTGTGTTCGATGTTCGATCGAGGCAAAGTCTACCTCGATTGACGTCACAAAAGGGGTAGGTGGAGTAACCCCCAAACAACTTTATCTATTTTTTAAACATACAAATCGTTACAAACAATTACTCAAAATTTTTTTTTATTGTTCATTAACACATACTCTAATGTTTGAAGAAGAAAAGAATTCTATTTCCAGGTGACTTTAATATTATTACAATTCTCTAGGCGGGGCCAGCAGACAGGAAGTGGACCTACTACCCCTCCAAAATGTATCCACTTGGTGTATGCGTAGGGGCCATACACACAGTGCGTGTGACACAATAGAAAAGCCTACTTGATTGGTCGTCGTAGAAAACAAAACAAAAAAACAATGCGATATGCAATCCTTAAATCTAAAAAATCGTTAACTTTATGCCCAGGATTGTAATATGTTCAAGAAATCAAGTATTGCATTGATGAGGAAAGTACTGGGATATGTAGAAGGATCTCATCTAATTGAGTCAATTTCTTCTTTTACTTCACAGATCATCATTGAAGCAACTTCCAACAAAATGGCATCCAATATAACAGCTCAGTCAGTGCTAGCAGAGATAAGTCAGGATCATCTTGAATGTCCAATTTGCAGTGGACGCTTCAAGCAACCCAAACTACTGGAGTGTTCTCATTCATTTTGTCTTGAATGCCTTCAACAACTCAGACAGAATAGTCCAAGTACTACAAGGCTTTCATGTCCAGTGTGTAGACAAGAAACTCTAATAAATGAAAATGGCATTGATGATCTCAAAACCAATTTAATAGTCCTTTCATTGATAGAAGCTATTGAAACACAGGAAAACGAACTGACACAACAACAAAGAAAACCATTACACAGTCAGGAGTTTGTTTCCAAGTGTAGCAAGCATACTGGCAAGGATCTTATCATGTATTGTGAAACATGCAATAATCTGATATGTACAACTTGCATTGCTAAAGACCACAGAATGCACCCTGTAATAGAACTTAATGAAGCTTCAGACAAAAGTAAACAACATGCCACAGAACTTCTAGAAGAAGTAAGACAGAGTATCACAACCTTCAACATTGCTATTCAAGAAATAGACATGTCCCATAAGACATTAAACTCTATGTTTGCTGCTACCAAAGAGAAAATCACAAAGAAGGCTGATGAGAAGATTGCCAAGGTGGCTGCCAGGATCAGAGAGGAGAAGCAGAAACTGATGCAAGAGGCAGAACAGATTTATAAAGACAGAGTCAAGACAATGAAAACTGCACGAGCTACAAACAGCAAAGAGAAAAACAAAGCAAAGCTCAAGCAGGATGAGGTAATTCAACTCATGGATCAACGGATCAAGATTGTACATCACATAGAACAACTCTTGCAAAACCTCAAAGAATACAGAGAGAAGAAATCAACAAAAATACCTAATGGGTTGGCTTATATGGACTTTAAAGAAGGCCAGAACTCACTAGGGAGACTGGTACTGAAATATGAACAACAAGTAGAATCAGCAACTTCTGCTCAGGCTAGAAAGCCAACATCACTATCAAGGAAACACTTAAATCAAAATAAATGGACATTAAAAACAGAAATTTCTAAATACAAGAACAAAAACCAAAAGATGGTGAGGATGCGTGCAAGAGATGTTGCTGCATACTCTAATAGTGATATTGTTGTTCTAGATCAATACCGTAGCTTGATTATAATACCAGCAGAGAGCAACCCTCAATCCTATGTTGTCTCACAAGAACTATCAATCCAAGGACTTACAGGACCAAGCAGAGTGACTGTGAATAAGAATGATGAGCTCATTGTTCTAGATGATGAAACAGTCAAGATCTTCAACAGCAATTATAAGCTCCTCCATCAGGTCAATCTAGGCAGTAGACCATCATGTATTGCAGTGGATGACCACAATCTGATAACAGTGGGTTATGAAGACAAGGCAGAGATCTCTCTACACAAACCAGATGGATCCCTCATAAGAACACTGCCTGCTCCAGGGATTCGTGGATTCTTGACTACCTACAAACAGCGACTCATCTACACCAACTGGGGTGGGAGGAAGTTAGTATCAGTAACCTACAAGGGTAATACGGTATTCTCAGTAGATTTCAATCAGTCTGGGTTGCTTAGTGGTGTGTGTAACTGTGAAGAGGATGGAAGCATCTATGTTGCTGTAGTAGAAGGACTATTCTCATCAATCCAACATTACAGTCCTGATGGCAAGCACATTGGATGTATCATCAATGATTGTGATGATCACTATGGTCTCACATTCACACCAGCTGGTGATCTGGTTGCGGCTACATCCAACTCAGTTCATATCTATCAGCATGAATAAAGAACATCAACGAACATTATGCTGGACCACAATCACAATAACTTTCGAGCTGAGATAAACATTTCGACAACACATAAATTACAACTGTCACCATTAGATGATCAGTTGTATCGTTTATAAATAATAGTCAGTTCTGTGGTTTATCAGTTTACATAGTATATAATTATAAAAGTTCAATCAAATTTAAATCCTTTGAGGTTTTGTTGTGGGATTTCTGTGACTTAACAACCCCTCTAGCAACAGTAATACTCATCAAAACTTTAGTGAGAGGCATACGTTGGTAATCATTTATAAAATTATTGGTACTATAAACTTTCAGCTAGTAGTAAAGCAGATTTTGATTCTATGAAGCATTTTGAGAAGTTATGTGGTCAAGAAAAATATGTCAGTATTTAAACACCTACCTGCTCGGAATGTTTTCAACAGAAATGGTATTGTAACTTGTTTATAACGCACTTGTTCACCATTTTAATGTAATTTTGATATGTGTACACTTCTTAATTTTTCGTAACTATCAATTAAAAAATCAGGCCCCAACTAAAAACACTTCTGCCATTGAGAGTGCGCGTCGAAGGACAATGCCACTGACGTCATTTGTGGGAGTTTGCTTTGTTATACCTCCATGCTGTAACAAAGCGGCTTTACAAATTGAAGCTCCCAAATATAACAATCTGTGATTGATTATGTAACAGGGCTTTTCGCAAATCTCTCGGAAAAGCGCTGGACAAGGGCATTCGGAATGATTGTTTTTTTACACAATTGAAATTTCTATTTATAATAATATGACTCGATTTCCTTATTTATTGAAAAGATTTGAAGTGAAATTCAGCAAAGTTCACGACTTGACATTTTCGTTCAAGCAGGTCTTTAAGTTTGGATTTGAGAAGAGTTACTGACAGTAACGGTTTTCAGATTATGTGTTCCGAATATGGATTATTCATCCTGTCTGGACATAATCACTCTGAATTTAGGGTGATGTCTCATAAACAGGAACACTCATTGAAATGAAATGTTCTAAGATTAAATGTAGTTTTCTTGTATATATATCTATAGTTAAGCGAGATGTCTCTCTGCTACAGTGACTTTGTTACCAAAAGAGTAACAGAGTGACCTAATTGACTTAGTTAATAATAATCATAACAACCGTATTTATAGAGCGCCTTTTCCAAAGAAAATTATTACCAATTTATCTCCAGTAACCATAGATTTTGTTCATTATATTTAATATTTTTTACTTTGGAATACATGTCCGGGCATTGGTGTTTGAAGCTTTGCATGGTGTGGAGAATAAGAGTGCCTAAAAATAAAAATATGGATAGTAAAATTGCCGGTACAACCATGAGTAAAATATCTTTTAAAGGAGTGGTGGCTCCGAAAAGAGTCGGTTTGGTTTCTATGCGTTTCAAATACTATACTCTGCAGGCTTCAGGAGAAACATTCCTCATTCTCATGAAGATGAGCAGAGTATACTGTTTGAAATATCAAGACCAAACCAGCTCTTTTCAGAGCCACTACTCCTTCAAATGAGATTTTACTCATTGTTTGCCCGCAAGTTTATTATTCTTATTTATATTTAACGTTACTCTTATGTCCGGGCAATATAGCTTTGCAGCTTATATTTGATGTCAACTTTGTAACAGGTAAAATGTTTGGTGTTGAGTGCAACCCTGGAGAAAGTCATCCCATGCATGTGTGACTCTTGTTACTGGTGTTACTCACAGCAGCCTTAACAATTAATTTTGGATCAAGATTTTTTTGTCTAAGCTAGAGAATCTCTGTTGCTACATTTTTAAAGGCACTGAACACGTTTGGTAATTGTCAAAGACCAATATTCTCACTTGGTGTATCCCAACATTTGCGTAAAATAACAAGTCTGGAAAAATTTGGACCCAATTGGTCATTGAAGTTGCTGTACAAAATAATGTGCTTTCAGATAGGAATAAAAGGCTTCTGGCCAGCAGTCTTTTTATTATTTAAGTGAGAAATTACCTCTTTCTCAAAAACTACATTACTTCAGAGGGAGTCGTTTCTCAAAATGTTTTATACTATCAACAGCTCTCTGTTGCTTGTTACAAAATAAGGTTTTATGCTGTATTTCTAGTAATTAACAAATGTGTACAGTGCCCTTAATACCCTTTTGGACTATACTTCATTTCACGCACTCTTATTTAGTTTGTATATATTTTTCTTACAATTGTTTTTTTTTTCTGAATATGTTCATGGCACACAATCTTTGGTTAAAGTAACAATAATCAGTCATTAATTGTTTTACCTACATAATTTAAGTAATTCTTAATTTGTATGCTATCTTTCTATCATAGTTATAACTAGCAGAGAGTAAACATTGAAATAAATAGTATAATACAAATCACTGCTTTGTTTAATTTCTCTTGTCACTGGGTGAGCTCATTGGCCTAGCAGTTAAGATCTACTCTAGAATGAGGAAGGTGGACTACCATCTCAACTGCCTCAGTATTTCAACACGTTTCAAACTTGCTCCTTGTCACTGGGTGAGCTCATTGGCCTAGCAGTTAAGATCTACTCTAGAATGAGGAAGGTGGACTACCATCTCAACTGCCTCAGTATTTCAACACGTTTCAAACTTGCTCCTTGTCACTGGGTGAGCTCATTGGCCTAGCAGTTAAGATCTACTCTAGAATGAGGAAGGTGGACACCCATCTCATCTGCCTCAGTATTTCAATATGATTCAAACTTGTTCCTTGTCACTGGGTGAGCTCATTGGCCTAGCAGTTAAGATCTACTCTAGAATGAGGAAGGTGGACACCCATCTCATCTGCCTCAGTATTTCAATATGATTCAAACTTGTTCCTTGTCACTGGGTGAGCTCATTGGCCTAGCAGTTAAGATCTACTCTAGAATGAGGAAGGTGGACACCCATCTCATCTGCCTCAGTATTTCAATATGATTCAAACTTGTTCCTTGTCACTGGGTGAGCTCATTGGCCTAGCAGTTAAGATCTACTCTAGAATGAGGAAGGTGGACTGCCATCTCAACTGCCTCAGTATTTCAATATGATTCAAACTTGCTCCTTGTCACTGGGTGAGCTCATTGGCCTAGCAGTTAAGATCTACTCTAGAATGAGGAAGGTGGACCACCATCTCAACTGCCTCAGTATTTTTCCCAGCATGACTACGAAGGTCTTTATTGAAAAATGATAAGTGTATGTGCAGGTGCTTAGGCAAATACAACCTTTTTGTAAATTAACGTTTAAGCGAATATAGAAACTCAATGCAGTTTTAATTGAATATCATGTACAAATTCAAGGTCGAACAGAAATGTACATAAAAATCCACATGTAATGCCTAATACAATACCTTCTCCCTGTTGTTGCACAAACGAGGATTTAAAGAGATCAATAAACTGCCTCCATTGCTTATCATTCTATTCTGTTTATGGGAGGCTAGTTCAAAATGTTTTTGTACCATGGCAGATTATTGGCAACGGACAATAAGGGAATCAAGTGTGGTAAAGAGGTTTTAAAATAGTGGTTTATACCCGCCGAACGATTTTATGAGTATTGGTTATTACTCAAAATATTTGTTGGCATAAAAACTTCCTTGGTAACGAGCAATGAAGAGCTATTGATAGTGTAAAACATTCTGAGAAACAGAACACTCTGAAGTAATATAGTTTTTGAGAATGAAGTAATTTCTCTCTAAAATATTTGAATTGAATTCAAGACCTAATAAGCTGAGTTCTCCAATTCAAGCATCTGAGAGCACACTTGATCGACAAGGGTGTTTTTTCTTCCACTATTCTCTTGGAACTTTGACGACCAATTGAGTTCAAATTTTAAAAGGTTTGTTATTTTATGCTTATGTTGAGATACACCGAGTGAGATTACTGGTCTTTGACAATAACCTAAGGTGTCCAGTGCCTTTAAGGCCAATGTTTTAACCTATCAACAGTTAGACAAGTGATAAATTCTTAAAAAGAACCAAAACTCAAAACAAAAATTGTTTGACATTTGTTGTCTTTAAATCAAGTAAGGGTTTCATTGTGACAAAAACTTCCTCAACTATGAGAGTTTTTTGCAAAGCTCAAAAAAATAATACTGTGCAGAGACCCCAGTAATAAAAGTTATTTTTTGTAACCAGTGCTACGGCTGCATGGGTTTAAGGTAAGGGCTGGGTCTAAGTCTAGGGTTAGAGTTTTGGGTTTAGAACTATTTTATATTAATTTCCATGTCCCATAATGTGGCGATTGCAAGTTCCATGAGTTGTTGAAGCAATGAGGCTCAATAGAGGTGGTGGAAATTCATACACAATCAATTGTGCAAAAGGTGGTTCACATTGCACTGCAGGGGTATTAAAACCTTCCAGTATGTATAACCAACTGATGCAGTCACGCAGTATGCATCATTGTGCGTTAATAACTGGACACTGGACATTTATGACGCCATATGCAACCACCCTACCCCTATACATGTACTCCCCTTTAAATAGTCTTTCCACATGGACAGTCCTTTTATCATGGCTGCATCTCAACTTTTTTTGTTACATTCAGCAGCTGTTTTCTTATACCATTCTTTGCCCATTATTTTTAATTTGTCATTTACTCATCAACAGCACCTTGATCCTCTCCCACTTTGTCAGTCAAATCCCAAAAGGACCACTTACCCTTTCATGGAATGGAGCTCCAAGAGATCGCAGTGCCATCCATCTTGTGAACAACCAACATGCAGACTCTATTATCATGAAGTGTGAAGCTGCTGGCTCCCCCATTTCCACTGGTTCAATTGGTTCATCCAAAGCAAGTTCAATTGCTGCAATGGACAAAAAAGAATACAACATATGTTTTAAACTTTTCTAAGGTGAATATTTACGTGTATAAAGATAGATGAGCCTTTAATGAGCACAGTGTCGATCAGAACGCTTTAACACTTGCTTTGCTAAGAACAACTTGCATCAACCTGGCCCACTAATCAACAGTCACAGGTCTTTCATTTTACAACTTATCATGGGCTAAAAATCAAAAACGAAACGAAAACAGTTACCTGTAAAATGTTTTAAAAATCAGCTTTACAAAAAAAGAACCCGAAACATGGAGTTCTAAAGAAACGGAGTGAAACTGTTGGGATAGGTCTAGCCAAGGGTGAGAGTTAACGTTGGTCTGGGGGCTAGGGTTAGGGTTAAAAGGGCTGGGTCTGGGGCTCTGAGGGCTGCATGGACAAAACTTATTTTTCAAAAGTTGTTATTATTCCCCCAAATATGGGGATACAAATTAGGGTTATCAGTTTTGCACACAAATTTGGGCCTATTTAGTGTTTGTTTCTTTGTTTCGTTTTTGGAAGATCTTTCTATAAAGAAAACTTATATCATTATAATATAATGTAAATTATATCACTTTTCTTTGTGTGTGGTAAAAATAAAAGAAATTAAATGAAATTAAATGAAATGAACTTGGCAAGCTTTAATGTTAGCAAGCTTGTATAACGGGATAGGCCTACATGTTAATGCCAAGCTGGTAACAGCCAATCTCTTTCACAATACAAACATACACAGTCCCAGTTTAATACGAAGCGGTCCGAGGTTAAGGTTATTGTCAAGTCAGTGTGTACATGAAAACATACACAGTGTACAACACAAAAGCTAAATATAGAATTGGAATTCTCACATAATTTATGTTAATAAATTAATACATAGGGCTTGGTGTGGCATCGTTGAACGATACACAGAAAGCATCCACTCAGTGTGTTGTGCCAACAACTAGCGGATCAATGTTGGAATTTACTCTTCAACTACAAGATTTGATGTTTCATGCCAGTTGATGTTTCAAGCCATGTTCTTTCATTAAAAACCAGTAAGTTATAAATGTGTTGTTTTATTAAAATAAGGGTCACATTTTAAAATGCTTTGGGGATATAATTTCTTACAGCAATAATTAAGTGAGTATGAACAACCAAATTAAAAACAATAGCCTGTTGCGTTTTAAAACAAGACATATTATAACGAGTGTACCGCATCTTAGATGATAAATTGTACACAATGTACAGCAAAACCTTCACACACCACAGCATGACTTGTACAGCCGATATTGTGCAGCATTTCCATGTACATGTACATGAACAAAAAGGACATAAAACCATGAGATAGTGTATGGCTTTAAATGAATACAGATACGCGTATGATGTATTATTGAAACAAGACGTACAAACATGTACTGCATCTTAGATGATTACAGCAAAAAAACCTCAAACACCACAGCATGACTTGTACAGCCGATATTGTGCAGCATCTCCATGTACAAAAAAGGACATAAACCTTGAGATAGTGGCTTTAAATGAAGACAGAGATGATGTACATGTATAACTGATTTACAATGGCAACCAAAACACAGCTTTGATTGGAATTTATGTTTTGGGGAGTATTCGTTTGGAGAGCTGCACAATGTCATTTTCAAGTACATGATAAAGTCCGAAGGGGATCGTACATAGTAATTATTGTGTATGAAAATGTACAAACTATTGTGTATTAAACTTATGATGGAATGTTGATGGGTAACCGGTTTCTGCTAAGCATGGTTTTTCAGTGCTCAGCAAGATATTGTGATATTAGGCTTTATGATTTGGGATACAGTACAAAATATGCTAAGCAATCAAAAATACTGTCCAGCCAATGCTCAGGAAACTTTTTTGCTGAGAAAAAAAATGACACCCGTAGGGCACCAGTGGCAACAAAGCTTAATGAACTGTTGGCTGGTAAACTGCTGCTAAGTAGGATTTTTCTGCGCTTAACAAAATTGTATATTTACAGGTTTTAATAATTGGGCTCTAGGCTACACCTGACAACTATGCTAAGCATTCTAAAATATTCAGTCTAGCAGCTTTTTACAGAAAAATTGAAACTTATAATCCATTGACTCCGAAATGTTTGTCCTTGAAATCAATTTGACTTAGGGTTTAAAGATAAAAACTTCTTCAACTGTGTAAATCTCAAGAGAACTTTTTGAGGGCGTACATGTAGGTCATCCAAAAATAACCCCAGACAACAACCCAAAGCTACAAAATCCCGACCAAAATGCTTGGGCCACCCATTCACTACAAACCAATAAACATTCTCTGTCAACTTCCACCATGACAATAAATATTCTGTTCCCGTCCCCTCACTCAATGTTGATGGGAGTTCAAGGAGAGCCAGGAGAGCAAACATTGAAAGGGGGCAAGTGGGCCCATGTTATTTCTACCTCCATGCTGGGCCATGGTGCGGGGGCCCAACGAGATATGGACCGGATTGTCTTGAATAAAAATGAACAAAAAAATAGAAAAGAAGGCTTTAAAGATAGTATCAACAGTAAATCTTCATTCATAATAATACCCAAGATAGTTTTGCTATTTCTATTGGTGGAGAGCGTGTCACGTGGGGTGTCTAAACGACTAATAAAGACATACATTAGCTAGAGCTGTTTAATTAAGACCATGGCCCAATTTCATAGCATGCCTTTCCATGTGCTTATGGTTAGCAACGCCATGAAATGGTAATCGCACAGTAAGCACAAAATCGGCTACTTATAAGCAGTGCTATAATATTAGGCCCAGCTGGCTTTGCGTTATGGGTGCACAAGCTCATGTCTGCCAATAAACTAACGCGGAAAGCACTTCATAGCTATAAGTACCAGCGCCTGATCTTATTTGTAAAATTGTCCACTTTTTTACTAAAGGCCATTTTTAAGAATGGGAGTAAAAAAGTAGTGACTTTGTCATAGACCATCATTTAAAACCTTATAGGGCACGACCCTGCCTGTTTTAAACGGCCTTCTTCAGGAACTGGTCGCCTAGTCTTTTATTCCCTTATTTGTTGCTGAGTATGGCGCTAAAACATTATTCAGCAGCAAGGATATTCTTGTTTGGGGGGGGGGGCTGACTATGAATGTGAACAACGGTCAATGTTCATTTCTTTGACAGTGTAGGATTATTTAGAGCCTATGAATTGTTCCAGAGGCAGTTTTTCTGTTTTCCTTCTATTTAGGGGGAGGGTGGGGGGGGGGGTAAGTGCGCTCTTCATGAAAGGAAACAAAAAGCAGCACCATTTAAATAAAGACAGCATATTTTCATGGATCATTTTGCGTACTGTGATTTCTCTTTGTCCCTGCTACATTTGAAATCAAGTTGGCTAAGTGTTTTTTTCCCTGTCTTCCATCCTCTACTGTGGACCCTGGTTTGATACATTGGGCCGTATTCATAAAAAGTAGCAATAGCTTTTTCTAGGCTTTTGCTTACACCTTCATACATAAAAATAAGCAGTTGCTAGCAAGCATATACCCTAGTTTTAACAAAAAGCACAAGCTTGTTTCTTGCAAGCAAATGCCACCTTTGTTAGCAATTACCTAATTACGTATACATAAAGTAACAACAACCCAAGTGTGAACGCGGCACAAAAATGCTTGATCTCGCTTTCGGGATCTGATCCTTGTAGGAGGATTTAGCGTAAACGCGGTGTCGGTAGTTGAGACTTGTCTAATTGCACAGGATGTTTTTGGAGTTGCACTCTCTTGTTGATCACATTTTGACAACCTTTTGATCACAACTCTATGTAGCCTTTACAAAACTGCTTCTATTAAGCTCCAGATTAACGTATGCTTCATCGCACGTGAATAGCGCTTTATTAAGAACCTTCAAGCAATAATTGCTGGGCTAGCTTGAGAAGAAGCAATAAGTCAAAGCAAAAGGTTATGTATACACTTTTAATCAATTACCTTTGCTTCAGCTTCTGCTGATTAACTTTTGAATTTGCTTGGTGCCTGTGCTTATAAGCAATTGCTAGTTTTTATGAATTCAGCCCTTCGCCCTAAGCCTTGCCTGGGTTTTTAGTCCCTACCTCATTATATGGGTTTTCCCTGATTGGGGTTTCCCTCCCACATCTCAAACTTTACATACCTGCTTAAGTATGGCAACCTGCAAAAGAGGCATCAAGTCTTATACTTCTTTGATCTTGTGATATGTCTGTAACTGTATCCACATGCAGTTTAGGGTGACATTGTAAATTACCTACTTGATTGGTCATCAAAGAACATCGAAAAAAAATCAAAATGTGTTATGAAATCAGTCAATTTAAAAATCTCTAACTTTATGCCATGTTTTAAAGAATCAAGTCTCGCATTGATGAGGAAACTAGAAGGATCTCATCTTATTGAGTCAATTTGTTGTTTTACATCACAGATCATCATTGAAGCAACTTCCGACAAAATGGCATCCAATATAACAACTCAGTCAGTGCTAGCAGAGATAAGTCAGGATCACTTTGAATGTCCAATTTGCAGTGAACACTTCAAGCAACCCAAACTACTGGGGTGTTCTCATTCATTTTGTCATAAATGCCTTCAACAACTCAGACGGAATAGTCCAAGTACTACAAGGCTTTCATGTCCAGTTTGTAGACAGGAAACTCTGTTAAAACAAAATGGCATTAATGGTCTGAAAGCAGACTTTAAAACCATGTCCTTGATAGAAGCTTTTGAAAAACAGGAAACTCAACTAAAACAACTTCCTGGAAAAGAACTTGTTACCAAATGTAGCAAGCATACTGACAAAGATCTTATTATGTTTTGTAACAATTGCAAAAAGTTGGTATGCACAACTTGCATTTCAAAAGACCATCAAACCTATTATTTGATTGAAATTCATGAAGCTTCAGACAAATGCAAACAAAGCGCCACAGAACTTAGGGCAGAATTAAGACAGAGCATCAATACCTACAACATTGCTATTCAAGAAATAGACATGTCTCGTAAGATGCTAGACTCTATGTTTGCTGCATCCAAAGAGAAAATCTCCAAGAATGCTGATGAGGAGATTGCCAAAGAGGCTGCCATGATCAGAGAGGAGAAGCAGAAACTGATGCAAGAGGCAGAACATATTTATAAAGACAGAGTCAAGACAATGCAAACTGCACGAGCTACAAACAGCAAAGAGATGAACATGGCAGATCTCAAGCAGGATGAAATATATCAAGCCATGGATCAACAGAACAAGATTGTTCATAGAACAACTCTTACAAGACCTCAAAGAATACAGAGAGAAGAAATCAACAAAAGTACCGGATGGGTTGAGTTATATGGACTTTAAAGAAGACCAGAAATCACTAGGGAGACTGGTGCTGGAAAATGACCAAATTGAATCAGCATTTTCTGCTCAAGCTAGAAAGCCAACATTTCAATCCATGAAACACTTCAAACAAGATAAATAGACATTACAAACAAAAATGAATAAATACAAGAACATGAATCAACAGATGGTGGCGCTTTGTGCATGGGATGTTGCTGCATACTCTAATAGTGATAATTGTTGTTCTAGATCAATACCGTAGCTTGATTACAGAGAGCAATCCTCCATTTACTGTCATTTCAAAAGAACTACCAATCAAGGTCTTATCATACCAAGCAGTATAGCTGTGAACAAGAATGATGAGCTCATTGTTCCAGATAATAGAACAGTAATAGGAATTATCAGCTCCTCCGTCAGTTCAATCCAGGCAGTATTAAACCATCATGTATTGCAGTGGGTGACAACATTCTGATAGCAGTGGGTTATCAAACCAAGGCAAAGATCTCTCTACACAAACCAGATGGATCCCTCATCAGAAAACTGTCTGCTCCAGGGATTGGTTGATACTTGACTACCTACAAACAGCAACTCATCTACACCAACATGGAGTGCAAGAAGTTGGTATCAGTAACCTACAATGGTGAAATGGTATTCTCAGTAGATATCAATCAGTCTGGGTGGCCTTGTGGTGTGTGTTGTGATAAGGATGGTAGCATCTATGTTGCTGTACAGAGAGGACTATTCCCATCATCAGGTGATATCCATCATTACAGTCCTGATGGCAAGTACATTGGATGTATCATCAAAGATTGTGATTATGCCACTGGTCTCACAATCACACCATCTGGTTGTAGCTAATTAACATCAATATTCCTCTTCTCGAAGTTCTGTTGTTATCTTCAAACATTATTACGACGGAGTATTCATTGTTTAATAAGCACATCAGAACTCCATGCAAGAACTAAAACAGTCAGTTCAGAGAGTTGTGCACGAATTCCTTGTGCACGTGCATCACGTGCGTATAAAAACCATGGCACAACATACACAACACATGAGTCACATCATGTAAAAAGTCCAAGACAATTGTTTGAAACAAGTATTGAGAATAAACACGTAATGATCGATAGTTAACACATCTTGAGAGCAACTGAGAAGTAGAGAACAGTGTTTTTTGAGCACGATTGTAATGACTGATCTTAACTAACCAAGTTTACTAAGTTTTTTAACTGCGAGCCAAGATCAAGTCCAAGGAGGAACGAACGAGGGTCAAACTAACCAAATGTAAACACTGACAACAAAGTTCAGAAGCAAATAAAAGCAGCAAACACTACGAGTCGTCGTGCTTCGAGAATCCGGAATAAACTACACATGTTGACATGAAGAGAAAAGTTCTTTTCTAAAACATGACGCCATCCCAATAATTTTTCCAGCTAGTGTGGAAGTAGAAGAAGGTACCTGAAAGACGTAACAAACCTAAAGGAGAATTTGCGTCACGTCACGAACAGGGCCCTCTCGGGTCAGGCTTTTTTTTTCAAATTTGTAAATAACATGGATTTTTTTTTTTTTAAACCTTAGTTAATTGTTTGGTCATATTCTACTCATCAAAACACATATTTTAGTGACAAAAGTTAAGCTTATTTTGACAAAATACCACTTCCAGGTGACTTTAAATAATGTATGTAATTTTGAAACCTGAGAGGTTTACTAGGCAGGGTTTAATCTTCCCAAAACTCATTGGCCTGCTGTATGAATAATTGCTATAAACAATTGTAATTACTGGGATTACTCAGAACAGCAAATTGAAGAAACACATAAGAAGCAAATAAAAGTGACTTACAATGTGAATAGTTAACGATATGTACACCACCTTAAACTGTGAATGACTTTAATTAATGTCCGGAATTTCCAGGGAGATAACCGAAAAGCTAGAAGAGACAGCTTTTTAGGTGTTCGGGCCAACAGCCCGGAACACCTTCTATTTTTGTCCGTTTTTTTATTTTTTTTATTTTATTATTTTATTGACACTTCTTCTTCTTCTCTACATCCCTTGTCCGCTAACAGAAACATCTTTCCAAAGAACTGTTTTTCATGCGTATGAGCGCAGCGAAGGAGCATGAAATGGATAGTTAAGGAAATGCCCTGTTTATCCTAAGAGGAAAAACACAGTTAACATATCTCTATTATGCGTAGAATGGATGAGGAAATGCATAAACCATCCTAGAAAAAAAACACAGTTCACATGTCTTTTTTCTTCCTATGATGGTTGAGGCATTTCCTGAACCATCCTAGGATTAAAAAACATTTAACATGTATTTTTTATTCCTATGATGGTTAAGGAAATGCCTCAACCATCCTAGGAGGAAAGATACAGTTGCTATGTGTTTTTTAATTATAGGATGGTTTAGGAAATGCCTCAACCGTCATAGAAAGAAAAACAGATGTTCACATGTATTGTATACTCCTGGGATAATTAAGGAATTGCCTCCACCAACCTAGAAGGAAAAAACACCTACTCTGTATTTGTTTTTACTCCTTAACTAGGATAGTTAAGGAAATGCGTCAACCATCCTACATGTATGCTATAAAAAGGACTGTGAAGTTTTTAAAATCCTAGTTTACCTGAGCAAGTTATATTGGATTATTATCTTTCAACAGTGTAAGTTTTAAAGTAAATCTTTAGGCTTCAGGGTTGAAGTCTTTCTGACAGATTCAAATACTTTACTGCGCAAATACCTCTTTTTTCAAATCCTACGTGACTTCAGAGGGAGTCTTTTCTCACAACGTGTTAGACCGTCAACAGCTCTCCATTGCTCATTATCAAGTAACTTGTTATGCTAGTATGTATTTTAACAGCTTCGTTACAAGCCTAGCTTCTGTAGTGTGGGGACATCGGTAAAAGAGTGTAGGGGCACCGGTAAAAAGTATGGACAGCTGGTTGTTGGACAAAAAAAGTTTAAAAAAAAAAATGTTTTAAAACGGTCAAGCTGTCCCAGTTCACACATCAAGTGAATTGATTGTAGTTGTATTTTGTCATGCACTTTGAGGCATTCTAGACTTGCTGTCAAAGCTCAGTCCCCTCTTCACCACACGTTCATAACTGGACAATGAACATTTATGATACCATATGCAACCCCCTCCCCCTCTCTATACTCCCCTTTACATAGCCTTTCCACATGGCACAGTGGTTTAAAACCCTATGTGACCCCGACATCGACAAGTTTCTGTACAATAATCGGTCAAAATACCTTCATAATCGGTCAAAAATACCTTTATAATATCTCAAGCATGTCTCAATGTCATCTTTAGGTAGATAAAACGTGGTTGTCCATTAAAATAATCCACAATTTATCGATCCGTGTCGTGATTCACGAATTATTGTGACAATTTTTATGATGTGGTTTTGAAGTCAACAGAGGGCACTATATCTTCCGTGTGTAATGTTAATGTACACGATGTTTTTGGTTAAAAACAGCGTTCTGAAAACTTAGTTTTTGGGAGTGAAGGCGATCTTGCGGGATTTCGGCGCTATTTTATTTTCAAAGCTAAGTAGTCACTCTATCATTTTATGGAAACAAATACAAAAAATATGTTGGCCGTTGGTGCCCGATTGGGAAAATATCCAACGATTTGATTTTTGTTTATTTTCCTTAATTTTGCGATGTAAACAATTTCTTTTTTGAAAATTCTCATTTTCAGGAATAAAAACTCATTTTCGCTAATTTACCGTGAATTTCTAGCCACAACGAATGGTTACTTTACTAATCTATTACATTTTTTTAGCATTTCGTCCAGGCCCTTAATGGCTTATTTTAAAGATGTGTGGCGGTATTTTTTTTTATAAGTAGCATTTTTTGACATTTTAGTCGAAGATTTCAAAGCATTTTTGCCGTATCATCAAAACTTCGGTCCGTATTTAATTTTCTACAGTGCGAAAGGTCACTTATACAGGTAATTTAAAAACAATATTTGTTTTCTCAAACAATTTGTATATGCCTACCCTGGTATTTTTTTTAACATAAGGGTTTGTGATTTTTGCTGAATATAAACGTATGTCACAATATACGAATTACAAATCCTTAAAAAACCAGGGTCATAAATTTCAAAAAAATAAAAATTCTTCAACAAATTAGTTCTTCTTGTTCAAGTCACCAAAGATATGTAGTTATCTCAGAAAAAAAAATCGGACCTGATGTCTGGGTCTTAAACCACTGTGCATGGACCATCCTTTTGATAGTTGCATCTCAACTTGTTGTTACGTTCAGCAGCTGTTTTCTTATACCATTACTTGCCCATTGTTTTTTAATTTGTCATTTACTCATCAACAGCCTCTTGATCCTCTCCCACCTAGTCAGTCATAGATTGATTAAGATAAATCCCAAAAGGACCACTTACCCTTTCATGAAATGGAGCTCCAAGAGATCGCAGTGCCATCTATCTTGTGAACAACCAACATGCAGACTCTATTATCATGAAGTGTGAAGCTGCTGGCTCCCCCATTTCCACTGGTTCATCCAAAGCAAGTTCAATTGCTGCAATGGACAAACAAAATTTGTTTTAAACTTTTCTAAAGGTGAAGATTTACACATGAGCTACATGTAATAACGAACACAGTGTCGATCAGAACGCTTTCATACTTACTTTGCTAAGAACCATCAATCCTTATTGATTTTCTATTGTTTTTTTTTGTGTATAATGTCTAATATATTGCTTTTTCTATTATAAACGCTGTGATATGGTTTTGCTATGAATAATAATACTAATAATAATAAAAATGAAGGAATGTTGACGAGTAACCGGTTTCTGCTAAGCAGGGTTTTTCAGTGCTCAGCAAGAATTTCCAACAGTTTCAGCATCAACTTTGAACTAATGTCTCTACACCTCTTGGTTAAGAGAACTATTTTTCAGGGCGTACATGTAGGTCATCCACAAACAACCCCAGTCAACAACCCCAAGCTACAATCCCAGCCAAAATGCTTGGACCACCTACTTACTACATTACAATAAACATTCTCCCCTCGTCCCCCTGCTCAATGTTGATGGGAGCAACGAAGACCGTGCAAGGAGAGCCAGAAGAGAAAACACTGAAAGGGGGCATGGGGCTGAGAAGCAGGGGCGCAAACAAGATATGGCCGTGATTGTCTGAAATTTGTCAGCGTGAATGAAAAATAAATACAAACAATTAGGAAAGAAGGCTTTAAAAATAGTTTGAATGTGCACAGACAATAAACATTTATATCTTGCTGAGTACAGCGTTAACCCTTTGGTGCACAGAATTTTTTTTTTAAAAGCCCCCAAAACAGAACACGTTTAACCATGTTTTTCTTTAAAAAAATAATCAATAGCACCCCCTGTTGACCATCACATCAAACGAAACTCAACAATCGCTCGAAACAACCAGATGAGGGCGGTATTTACAGTATGGGGTTGTAGTGTTTATGACTGTTAACAAAAGTCCAGTTTGACGTGTTTTGTGGTGGTTGCTCTGAACGCCATGTGCACCAAAGGGTTAAAACACTATTCAAAACAGCAAGGAGGTTTTTGTTGGGGGTGTCAATGTTTCTTTCTTGCTGAGACCGTGCAAGGAGAGCCAACATTGAAAGGGGCCATGGGGGCCATGGTGCAGAGGCCCAACAAGATTTGGCCGGGATTGTAGGTCTTAACTGGTCCAAAATTCCTGTACCCTTTTTATTTTAGCTCGCAAATATGCCTAGTAACAGTAAAGGATTCTTTAGGGTCTACAAAATATTCATGAAGCAGTTGTTCTGTTGTCCATCTATTTGGGGAGAGGGGGGGGGGGAGTAAGTGCGCCCTTCATGGAAGGAAACAAAGTAGCACTCTCTATATTTAACCAAAGACAAGATTATTTTTATGGATCATTTTGCAGACTATGATTTCTTTTGCTGCATGCTATATTTGAAATCAAATTGGCTCAGTGTTTTTTTTTCCTATCTTTTACCTTTGTGGACCCTGATTCAAATCATCGGCCAAAGCCTTGCATGTGGAATGTGTTTTGTGTCCCTACCTCATTATATGGGTTTTCCCTGACTGGGGTTTCCCTCCCGCATCTCCAACTTTACATACCTGCTCAAGTATGGCAACCTGCAAAAGAGGCATCAAGTCTTATACTTATTTGATCTTGTGATATATATATATGTCTGTAACTGTATTGACATGCAGTTTAGGGTGACAGTGTAAATTACCTATGTGATTGGTCATCATAGAACATAGAACAAAAATCAAAACGTGTTATGAAATCAGTCAATTTAAAAATCTTTAACTTTATGCCCAGGATTGTAATATGTTCATGAAATCACATCTTGCATTGATGAGGAAAGTACTGGGTTATGTAGAAGGATCTCATTAATATGAGTCAATTTCTTCTTTTACTTCACAGATCATCATTAAAGCAACTTCCAACAAAATGGCATCAAATATAACAGCTGAGTCAGTGCTAACAAAGATAAGTCAGGATCATCTTGAATGTCCAATTTGCAGTGGACGCTTCACGCAACCCAAACTACTGGAGTGTTCTCATTCATTTTGTCTTGAATGCCTTCAACAACTCAGAGAGAATAGTCCAATTACTACAAGGCTTTCATGTCCAGTGTGTAGACAGGAAACTCTGTTAAATGAAAATGGCATTGATGGTCTCAAAACAAACTTAATAGTTCTTTCATTGATAGAAGCAATTGAAACAAAGGAAACCCAACTGAAACAGCAGCAAGGAAAACAAGTACCCAGTCCGGAGTTTGTTTCCAAGTGTAGCAAGCATACTGCCAATGATCTTATCATGTATTGTGAAACATGCAAGAAACTGATATGTACAACTTGCATTGCTAAAGAACATAGAATGCACCCTGTAATAGAACTGAATGAAGCTTCAGACAAAAGTAAACAACATGGCACAGAACTTCTAGCAGAAGTAAGACAGAGAATCAAAACCTACAACATTGCCATTCAAAAAATAGACATGTCCCGTAAGACATTAGACTCTATGTTTGCTGCTACCAAAGAGAAAATCTCCAAGAAGGCTGATGAGGAGATTGCCAAGGTGGCTGCCAGGATCAGAGAGGAGAAGCAGAAACTGATGCAAGAGGCAGAACAGATTTATAAAGACAGAGTTAAGACAATGGAAACTGCACGAGCTACAAACAGCGAAGAGATAAACAAAGCAGAGCACAAGCAGGATGAGGTAAATCAACTCATGGATCAACGGATCAAGATTGTTCATCACATAGAACAACTCTTACAAGACCTCAAAGAATACAGAGAAAAGAAATCAACAAAAGTACCAGATGGGTTGACTTATATGGACTTTAAAGAAGGCCAGAACTCACTAGGGAGACTGGTGCTGAAAGATGAACAACAAGTAGAATCAGCAACTTCTGCTCAGGCTAGAAAGCCAACATTTCAATCCATAAAACACTTCAAACAAGATAAATGGACATTAAAAAGAAAAATTGATAAATACAAGAACATGAAACAAAAAATGGTGAAGATTGATCGTGCAAGGGATGTTGCTGCCTACTCTAATAGTGATATTGTTGTGGCAATTTGGAAAAATACCAGCTGGATTACAATACCAGCAGAGAGCAACCCTCAATCCTATGTTGTCTCACAAGAACTATCAATCGAAGTTTTTACCAAATTCACCAGTATGGCTGTGAATAAGAATGATGAGCTCATTGTTCTAGATACAGAACCAGTCAAGATCTTCAACAGGAATTATCAGCTCCTCCATCAGTTCAATCCAGGCAGTGAACCATCATGTATTGCAGTGGATGACAACAATCTGATAGTAGTGGGTCACCATACCAAGGCAGAGATCTCTCTACACACACCAGATGGATACGTCATCGGAACACTGCCTGCTCCAGGGATTGGTGGATACTTGACTACCTACAAACAAAGACTCATCTACACCAACTGGAATGACAAGAAGTTAGTATCAGTTACCTACAATGGTGAAATGGTATTCTCAGTAGATATCAATCAGTCTGGGTGCCCTCTTGGTGTGTGTTGTGACAAGGATGGTAGCATCTATGTTGCTGTATGGAGAGGACCATTATCATCACCAGGTGATATCCATCATTACAGTCCTGATGGCAAGTACATTGGATGTATCATCAAGGATTGTGCTGCTCTGAATGGTCTCACATTCACACCTGCTGGTGATCTGGTTGTGGCTACACTCAATTCAGTTCAAATCTATCGGCATGAGTAAAGAAATTTTCTGAACAACAACAACATTCAAGCTGAGATTTACATTTGTGTGACATGAAGGGTATGTTCAGTCAGCGTACTAAGTTAGACCCGAACTGGTTTAACTTTTACGAGCAGCAGGGGGTGATCGTAAAAATAACACCCCTTTGCGTTCAGACAGCACTGAGTTAAACCCGATCCGGTTTATCTTTGGTGTTAAGAGGTCAAAGAAAACGCGACCGGGTTACTCTAACATCCTGTTTCTTGTCCTATTCATTGGTCACCGTGTGTTTACTAGTGATTACGGAGGTCAATGGGTTGCCTGTTGTGAGTTAAACCGGATGTGGTCTTTTTTATTCTGTCCACACACAGTGTTAACAGATAAACCCGAAGCGGTCTAAAGATAAACCCCCTCCCTGGACGGTTTATCTTTTGTGGATTGAACTCAATTCGGACTAACTTTAGATCCGTTCAGACACACTGACGAGTTCAACTTGATCGAGTTGAACCATGAGTTAAACCAACTTTAGTACCGTGTCTGAACGCACCCCTAGAAGTTAGTTTGCATCCAGACTAAATACCATTTCACTTCAGACAAAAAAAAAGGTTAACAAAAAACCATGGTAAATGTTTGATTATTTTTATTATTTGTGACTGGAACTAGTAGCAGGACCAATTTGTCGTGTAGGGAACCTCAGTGCTCATATGAAAACATGACTAAAACAGGCGAACCTAATCATTGTGACTAGGTGATACAAAAGGTTTATCATAAGTTATACAGTTCTTACACGGCCGTTTAAAGCAAAGGGCTGAATTGCCTTTAGCGCACGGCTACGATCCTGCAAGGTTTTAAACGGACGTTTAAAGGCAGTGGACACTATTGGTAATTGTCAAAGACCAGTCTTCTCATTTGGTGTATCTCAACATATGCATAAAATAACAAACCTGTGAAAATTTGAGCTCAATCGGTAGTCGAAGTTGCAAGATAATAATGAAATAAAAAAACACCCTTGTCACACAAAGTTGTGTGCTTTCAGATGCTTGATTTTGAGACCTCAATTTCTAAACTTAAGGTCTCGAAATCAAATTCGTGGAAAATTACTCCTTTCTCGAAAACTACATCATTTCAGAGGGAGCCGTTTCTCACACTGTTTTATATTATCAACCTCTCCCTATTACTCGTTAACCAGTAAGGTTTTATGCAAATATTTATTTTGAGTAATTACCAATAGTGTTGTAGTGAATTCCTTTAAGAATAAATAAGACTTTCTTTGTGCACAAAAGACGCACGCTTTTTGTTCCTTTCTTCTTTTGAAAACTGCTGAGGTGTAACGACAACGAGGGGCGCATAGCAAATGCTCGTCCACTTCATCGTCAGCTCTGGTCAGAGAAGGTTCTCGATTATCAAAGCAGTTTTCTTCGCTACTATTTTCCTTAGCCAATGTAGCAGGTTTGGACTTGGCTTGGTGGTGTTTGCCCCTCACAGGGAAGAACCTGCTCATTGGTTAAAGTTGTAAGTAGTAAATATTAATTATTGTTAATTAGTAATTACCCCGCCTAGGCAGTTGCAGGCACATTCCCATAAATTAAGGCCTCGGCAGTTGCAGGCCAATCTAATTTGTATTGTTGGTAAAGGTATAAAATTACTAGCCTCTTACCACAAAAGTGTCCACTGCCTTTAAGAACGAGTCACTACTATTTTATTCCCATTCATAAATGCCCTTTTGTTAAAAAACGTAAAAAAAAAACACAATTACAGACACTTTGACAGTTGAAAATTTGAGGTTTGAAATATTTTTTTTCAAAAACTGTGTGAAGAGTCTGTTGCGCGTGGGTTGTGTATACGCGCTTAGAAGAGATTAGGCGTTGTTACTAATAGCTATGAATTGTGTTCCGCGTGATAATATTGCGCGCCTGACACGCAGAACCAGCCGGTTATAAACACTGGTCATTATCAACCGTTTAAACACCCCCACGTGACGCGCTCTCCACCAATAGGAGTAGAGAAACTGTCTGGGGTATTTATGAATAGATATTATTCAGTCTCCCTTGTGGTTTATAACTTGAAATAGTTTATAATTTTATAGTTTAATCAAATGTCAATCCTTAAAGATTTGGTTTTAACATTTGGGGACTTAACTATCCCTCTAGCGCCAGTAAACTCATCAAAACTTTAATGGAAGGTACTTTTTAAAGTTATAGACAATGAAAACTTTTGCTTAGAAGTAAAGCAGCTTTTGATTCTATAAAGCATTTTGAGAATCATTTCACTTTGAAGTTATGTGGTCACGGAAAAAACGAAAGTAATTACGCCCCAAAATTTGAATCTGAGAAGCTGACAGTATAATGGTTTACAGAATATGTTTTATTTTTAAACTTCATGCCTGGAAATAATCCCTGGCGATATCTCAAAAACATGACCACCCATTGAAATGAAAAGTTCACAGCTTACATGTAGTTTTCTTGTATATATTTAAATTGGATATTAAGTGTTCAAGAGATTTTCCCCAACAATACAGGCATTAACAAATACGTATAGACTACACAATCCCTGTAACGGCAGAAACATGCAGATTTGTGTAGTTAGTTTTCAACAAGATGACTCTCTGTTACCATGACTTTGTTACCAAAAGAGTAACAGAGTGACCTTTTTAACTAAGTTTTTATTACCAGGCAACAGCAATTTGAAGAGTCCAAATTAAAAGTAGTTTTATAAGGTCTATATGTGAAGTTGATTTTTGGAAAGAAAAATTGATTGGTCTCATATTAAATTTCTCAATCATGTCAATCAATAAGGAAAAAGGCTTTTTGGTAACAAAGTAAAAAAAAATTGTTAGTAAAAACTACAATTTTTATATAAAAAAGTCTGATGAAAAGAGAACTTTTTAAATATTTACTCGCGATGGCGTCCTTTCACGAGGCCCATAACCTGGACTTTTATAAATTTATTTTATTTGTTTATATATTTTGTTTTTTGGGGGGGGGGGGGTGGCGTTGAAATGAAAAAAGGTAAATAGGCGCGTTAGAGTAAGAATTGGGCATTTCATGGGCTAAAGTAGCAGCTTGGCCCCCAGCGAAGTGAAGGTCGTGAAATTGCGTTTTGGACGATCTTTCCCCTTAATTTCTGCCCTAAATAAAAGTGTTTCCATCAACAACAAATTTTATGGATTAGTAATTTGAGGATTGGTTTAATAGAAATGGCCAGGCATGAGAATCTTCCAGTTTTAATTGGAATTTTCCCTTTCAATTTTTCCCTTTCAAATTTGTGGTCTTCAAGTACAGTGTGAATATGATATAAAACAAAAATTGGGGCCAGGGTTGGTTGTATGGAATTTGTAAGTCCGCCCCAAACAAATTCTGATGACGATGCAATTTAACCTAACAATGCTGTTTTTATTGGAAACTACTTGGGAAGTGGATCAGCTGTTGAAATTTAATAGAAGTATTTGGTTGATAATCAAAGTAAAATATAGTACAATTTTTCTATAAACCTGATGATTACAGGTGAGAAATGTTTGAAAGATATAAGGAATTAAATGTGTAACGTTCATCTCGCTTGCAACAAACAGGTGCGTCGCTCACCGATGCTTTCACTAGGCAGGCTTCATCTTTGCAGCGATCTGAAGCTTTTTACGCTTGTAAAAAAGGCAAAATTTTTGATGAGCCAGGCATTATCGTACCCAAAAGGGGTGATGTAAACCATGAACGAGCAACTAGCACCCGAAATGGGCGGTACTACAGTCTCGGTGATTGTGATGGGGATGTAGCCTTGATGGCAAAGACAGGTTTTAACTGAACTTGAGACTTTCATGGTGAGCGATGACAAAAACTTTTATAGGCCACATCCCACGGGGCCTAAATTTCCTTTGTTCTCTTTTAATGTGTGAGAAACCTCATACATAGCCAGATTCTACAATCTTATGTGATGGATCGTTAGAATCCCAATCAAACTTCACTTCACCATGCGTTTAATTGGGGAACTTTTCCTCACCAATTTGTTGGGAATATCTGTGTCAATATGAAAACATGACTAAGCCATGTAAACTCAAGTAAAAGACAACGAACATTCTCTTAAAATGCACCACTTCAAAGCAGAAAAAAGCCATACATTTTTGGTAAACAATTTTTTTAAAATAAATGCAGGGACGTCACCGTTCAACTACCTGCCAACAACATGGTGTCTGTGAGCGATTGCAGTGTGTAAGCCATCATAGAAATCAAACGAGGAATGTGTGCATTGATGTACAATATATGTTTTGACGCGGATACGGCCTGCCCTACATACAGTACAGTCACACTAAGTAAAAGCCACAAAGGAGTTATTTGGGAGTCCATTATTTGGTTTGTATGGTTCGTATGGTCTATTAAAAAATCTTCATCTCGACTGGTACTCACAACTCAGCAAAGTCCACACTGTCACTACAGACATGACACTTGACAGATGCGGACAGTGACATTGACAGTGACACAGGCCAGGGGGCAGGGACAGTTTTAGCCCCACTTGTGTGGCCAATTGGCCAAAGGCTAGCTGAATCCTAAGGATTCAAGGATTCAGCTAGCCTTGGCCAAACAACAAGTGACAAGTGGGGCTACTTCTACTTTTAACTTTTAGGACCTACATGTACATGTACTATTCTGACAGTTTTTGCTTAATTTATTTTTAAGTTTGGTAAAGTTTTAATTAATAAAATTCTATAAAAAGTGATTCCTCAACTAACCCTTTTGTCCATGAGGCAGAAACCTGGCCGTCACTTCGCCTGCTGAAGCTGGGAAGTCCCAAACCAAAACGGCAAACGTAGTGAGTAATTTTCCGGTTTGCATGGTTGATCCTCTCCTGCCATGCGGCCACACTGTGTGTGTGACTGTCCATGGTCCAATCCACATGATCCAATTCCAAGTCCAAAACGAAGCAATGAAAAATCAGGGATTAAACGACTTAATAGCGACTAAATTGAGTGCTCCTGTTACAAAACCGACTTAAGAAGTTCACCATCATGGCAGGTCTTCATAAATCCACCTCCATGAAGAAAAAAACAAATTAAAGATTGACATTTCGGAGACTGATGTTTACGTTTGTAGCTTACTTCGCTGACGGTCGTTCTTCTCTGATAATTTAATGGTCAGAATTAATTGAAGGCAGCGCACACTGTTCACTGTTAAAATGAGAAATGGCATAAAGACGTCTGGGCCTAGTCTGTCAGAAGCAGACGACATTTCGCTATCATTTTGCAAGACTGGTCCCCCGTCTTTAGCCACATAAAGACTGGTACTTGCATTTTAGAACCAGCGATTTTATTGGATACAATGATTTCATTGGATAAACTTGCATTGACAGCTGTCCATGGGTGTGTTTTGATTGGTCGGAGGTGGTATTGGTTCAGCTGACACTCATCACCTCGGACCAATCAAAACGCAATATATGGAACGCTAACTTTCGGTCGTCTGCATGCGCTGCAGTGTCATCTATGTACAGTACATGTACTTGCGTGTAATGTTTATGTAGAAAATCAATGTAGAAAAATTTTAATAACGAAATTAAATCAATGTGATTTAACAACAAAACATTAAGCATTTTAAAATGATTTCTTAAAAATGTGAGCATTTTTTTGGAAGAATGTTTCTGATGCATTTGGCTTTAATTTGGGGTTTTTAAGCACAAGGACGTTGTACAAAACCGAAGATAAACTTTGCCTTTGAAAAATACTTAAGACAAGAACTCTCTCAGAAACACAAAATGTTTTACTGTTTTTGATATTTAATGTATGACTATATTTTTTAATTTTTGAATAAATAGTTATAATATTGCTGCATCAAACACTGCAGTACTTTTTAGAAAGCTTTGAGTTAAAATGGTACCACCTACAAGAGGGGCTATTTACAATCCCAAAAATTGCTTCTGGTGTCGACTAAAATACTGGCCGCTGAGGGCATTAACATCAGCAACAATTTGTTTTGTTTCATTAAAGGGAAGACGAATAAATTTGTCTTGACAAATACAACAGAAACACTGCTTATTTTGTTTTTAGGTGAAAATTAGCACCCTGAATTTTGCATAAAGGGCGCTGTGCAAAGAATTTCTACTACTACGGAATAAGTAATATTTCTATGCATCCGAATTCTTCCTTTAACTTCATTATCTTTCCTAATGATTTTCAGAAACCTTTTTTTCCAAAACTGAGACAAAGAAAAAAAAGATTTCCGAATTATGATTTACTGGCAATTCCAATTGAATACCACACAGAAAATACAACAAACCATGTTTTATTTCTACCAACTACTCTTCAACAGTTGAATCTTAGCCAATAAAATATTCCAATGTGCCTCAAAGATCTACTACGCATTTCCTACACAAACCATTCAGTCGCAGTTATACTTAATTTACTCTAAATTGCAGTTACATAGCAAAGTGTATGTAAGAGCAGCCTACACAATTTGCACGAATCATTGACTCGGTAAAGACTTATGTCACAGAATCTTTTTCAGGCTTTCTTCATAACATCACAACTTGTATGATCTTTTAAGGCATGTGTTACTCCACATTTCTGCACCTGCCAACCTCCTCAAAGAAGAAGGTGCAATATTATTGCAACACACTAGTATTAAAGATGTAATTACTTTCATAAAAGACCTCCGAGGAAGTTCTTACCAGCCTTTCTTATATCCATAAGCACTCAGTCCAAAACAATGAACAAATGTCCGAAATGTGACAAATGCCAATAAAACTAAGTCAATGTTCACAAATAAGCATTGCACAGCAAATTCAATATATTTACTTCTTTTTGTAAATATTCATGAAAAACAACTCCTCAAACTCAACTTTTGTTGTCAAACATTTAACTGAGTTTGAGTACAAATGAAAGTAACAACAGAAAGACAAAGAAATAAAACATTCAAAACCTGCGTTATGCAAGCTTTGTAAGATTTCATCAATATTTTGTTTACAACAAAATTGTTACTGCACTTTTTCATTCCTACATGCAGTTCTCTCCTAAAACTGTTTCCAATAGTTGTAAAAAAATCCATCACAAGTTGAATGCATCATATGGGTAGTGAATATAAACTTCAAGCTGTTGATTTTATGTGTAAATATTTTCTTTCTTTTTTAAATAAAGAATTACTGTACTGGTCACAATAGTACCAGCTAGGCATTTTACACAAAGCCTCACCACCAACTTTGAACTTTGCCAACACAACTCAAATGAGTGAGCAGTCACCATGTGATGCATTCTTGATATTATTTCAACTATTTCTATTTTGTTGTCATCTTTCCTCACTCAGCTACCAAGAAGACAACATCACTTTTAGTTTTAGGGAGGTTGTGACTTAAATAAAACACTTCAGTTTCACTTGCTTAGTGCATTGACTCATAGACGATTATTGTCACCATACTCTCTCGATGGAAGCAGTCTTGTACCCTGAACAGAACCACTTTCACCCAATGAGGGTTACAATGGGTCTCGATCAAGGTATACTAAACAACTATGGATAGTACACTGGGGGCTTGTGTATCATCCATAATTCCACTCACAAGTTCTGCTACAAAAACTACCCAATTTGGGATATTGGTCGACCCTGATTGGTACTCCTGTCCCCTTATTGAGATATAAATCATTCACAATTGGGATATCGATCAACCCTAATTGGTAATCCTATCCTCTGATTAAGTTATAAATTATTCTCAATTGGGATATAAATAAATCCTAATCGATACTTGTATCCCTGATTGGGATAAAACTTATTCCCAATTGGGCAGGCTTAAATCCAGTCCTTACATTTACATCTCCAGATGTAAGTGACTGGAATTATGGTGACACTATGAGTTGAATAACAACACACAGTCAACAAAAGAAATTGTAGCGTTGCTACAAGAATTTCTAAATAACTACTCAAATACCAATGGACGGTTTTCAGAAAATTTCCCAATAAGGGTGTCCGCAAAAAACCTAGTTAAGATTTCTTGCGAATTACTTTTTTTCTAAGGAGAACGAGAGGCGATGTTACTCGACAGATTTGAGCAACTCCTCTATGTTGACAGGCTCAGCATCATCAAGAATCACCTGAAGAGAGAAGGACGTCTGACATTCTCCAAATGCATTCTTAGCTTTGAAGGTGTACTTGCCAGTGTCTGTTGATAACGCCATCGGGATCTCAAGACGGTACTCGTTGTCTTCGGATACCAGAGAGAAACGACCGCCATCTTCAAGAGCGCGGTCATCTTGAAGCCAGAACACTGCAAGAATGAATCAATATTATACATTAGGGCATCGGGTATCATCATCATCATCATCGTACCCACATTCAGATCATTAGGGACCATTCAGAAAAGTTTTGTTTGCTGATTTTTTCTTGAAATTGCGGGTGGGTGGGTCAAAAGATAAAACTTGTATCAACATCCATACAGGCCTAGCTAGGAATTTGAACCAGAGCCAAAGTGGGAGGCGAGTGCTTTATACTCTTGCTACCAATGCCACCTAAGGAATGATGTCTCTAGCCCAATGACTTGGGTCACATTGTTCATGTGCTATGGGTGCCAAAAACTGGCAGATACAAGCCCAACATAAATATTCATATCATCATAATAATATATTATTCAATTCAATTAATTAATTGTCCATTAGAAAGAGAAAATAGAAAAGAAGCATGTCAAAATATTGATAAAAGTTCCAAAAGAGAACACTAAAAAATAGTTATAATGATCATACTAAATTTACACAAACAATTATGAAAAATAAGCTAAAAACACATTTGGGGTTGAACAAAGAAAATAACGTCGGTTCAAAAATTGAGCGCATGCAAATTTCAAGTTGGCTTGCGCGAATTTCAAAACAGGCCATCTTCAAAGATTGCATCACAATTACAGTTGTTTGAAACGCCACGACTTCAACATACTTTCGGCGCAACCAATGAAGTGGATTCGATGTCACATCAAACACAAATAAGGCTCGTTCAACGCTTTACCCTTTTCATCAACCTAATAGGTAACGCTTCACACAATTATTTAAAAAGAACATTACGGCTTCACTATAACAACAAATTATTGACCTCAGGCCGCGGCACCGAAACAGCGTCAATATTTTGCGACCTCTGAGGAGGGTGGGTCCACGCTTCAAATTGACGCCTGCATTAGAGTTCTGAATCCCAAACCATATATTCCAAAAACCAAACACTCGTTGATAGCGGATTGCTTTACCTTCATCAGCAGCTTCCATTAGCTTACAGTAGAATTTGGCACTCAATCCTTCATCTACACTAACAGGCTCTGGCTGGACGACCATCACTGGACCTTTATACCCCTCTGCAACTCCAGCTGAAAAAGGTATATGAATATTCAGTTATGTAAATTAATTAGGGCTCTGCACATTCTTGTATTTGCTTGTTACATGTTCCTAAGTGAAGTAATCCATTGGGCGATAGGTTTTCACGGGCTGGACCCACACTCTGGAATGATTTGCCTCTTCAAGTTTGCAACAACTCTAGTGTCGATACATTCAAGATTAGGTTGAAAACCCCCTTGTTTAATGTCGCTGAGATGGGTGAGAATACCAGTCTTACATTTAGGCTTAGCAGCTTCCATAACAAATATAGGATTTGAGGCATTGCATGGTGAGGTATCAAAATATATTTGGTTTGCGGTAACACCATGTGTGTGTCTACTTGCCTGGTAGAGTTTGTTCTTAGAAAACTGTTTTGCTTGATTCTACTACCGTGGAGTAGATTGTGCGGGTGTTCGGGAGACTTCTCAGTTCTGAAAAGAACTGTCCTGCTTATTAACTATTACCTGGACGGATGGTTTAGAAATAGGCTTGGACTACTACTTTAGCTTATAGGATTGTAATTAACTGTACTACCGCGGAGTCAGCTCTTGGGTTTGGTCTCAACGTTTCGACTAGCTTGCTCTAGTCATCGTCAGGAGACTGTAACAAACTTACCAGATTCATTTTCTCCAGCTTGCTCATCCATTGTTGCCTCCTCTACATTAGCATCATCCTGTATAATGATCTCCATCTCTCCAGTATCCTGAACCTCTTCAATGACGCCTCCTTCTTCATCTTCATGTCCTTCCTCATCTTCAGCCTCCTTCTTACGTGCCATCATTCCCTTGAAGCCAGCCTGGATCGTCAAGGCAGCCTTCTCTGTTTCAGGATCTCCCAAGTCGATGTCTATTTCTGCTGATGCTGAGATCTCAAACTGGCCACCGCTCTCTTTTCCTTCGGCATCTGGATAAAAAGTGTTTTAAATGCAGTGGACACTGTTGGTAGTTACTCAAAATAATTATTAGCATAAAACCTCCCTTGATTATTTGGTAACAAGTGAAGTAATGGGGAGAGGTTGATAATAAAATTGTGAGAAACAGCACACTCTCAAGTGACGTAGTTTTTGATGAATTTGATTTTGAGACCTCGGTCAGCTTTAGAATTTGAGGTCTCAAAATCAAGCATCTGAAACCACACAACTTTGTGTGACAAGGGTGTTTTTTCTTTCATAGTTATCTCGCAACTCTAACGGCCAATCGAGCTCAAATTTTCACAGGTTTGTTATTTTACGCATATGTTGAAATACACCAAGTGAGAAGGCTGGTCTTTGACAATTACCAAAGGTGTCTAGTGCCTTTAATATCATGACTTGCTGACCTTTGTTTCTTTCTTATCCTAGACTCGAAACCTTACAGATTTGATTTGAGATTCTGCAATTCCGTATGGAATGTATCCTAATAAATCAAAGGCTGAATTGCAAAATCTAAAACAGTTATTATGAAAAACAGATTATTAAAGGGAAGGTACACATTTGGTAATTACTCAAAACAAATATTAACTTAAAAACTGACTTGGTGACGTGCATTCGAGAGCTGTAAATAATATAAAACATTGTAGGAAACGACTCCCTCTGAAGTAACGTAGTTTTTGAGAAAGAGGTAATTTCTCACTAAAATAATAAAAGACTTCTAGCTAGAAGTCTTTTATTTCTATCTGAAAGCACACAAATTCGTCCAACAAGGGTGTTTTTTCTTTCATCATTTTCTCGCAACTTCGATGATCGATTGAGCCCAAATTTTTACAGGCTTGTAAATTTATGCTTATGATGGGATACACCAAGTGAGAAGACTGGTCTTTGACATTTACCAAACGTGTACAGTGCCTTTAACAAACACCAAATACAAAATAAAATACAAGAAAGCAAACCAATATATGAAGTATCACTAACAGTGATATTACAACTCAGGAGGTTTACAAACTCTGTACATCACTACAAATTAAAAGGTTTGGACATAATATGGACTGTTTCTTTCTCCCGTTGGTAACAGCTTTTATGAAAATCTGTAGGCTCACAATGATGTTCAAAGTATCCTGAAGTCTTGAAGAAAATCTTGAGAACAACCTTTCAACTTACCTTTCTCAAATGTTTCTACTCCATACACTTCTTCTTGTTTCTCTTTCCTTTTCTCTCTCTTTGTTCGTTGTCCTCCGTCTTCCGTCTCTGCATCAAAAAGATAGTCAAGACAAAATTTAGAACTCACTTTCTAGAAGTGTAAACAATTCGTCGCTCGTACAAAGCTAACTGCTGATTTCACAAAGACTAGAAGAAGTATTGCGTCTAGTTACTGAAGCATAATGTCTTGATTTGTGCAAATCTTAGGTGTTAAACCAATGTTTGTATGAGAGAGATTGGCTGTTGCCAGCTCATTGTTTATATCCCCTTGTGGGAGTTTGTCGAGTTCCCTTGATGGGAGATCATATAAAAAATATTTTAAAAATCACATTTTCCAAGAAAATAATTTGGAAGGCAATGCAACTTTACTTACCCACAATGGACTCAGAGACACTTTCCTTCTTATGCTTGTACTCTCGGAATCCTTGTTGGATTGTCTTAGCAGCAGACATAGTATCATCTTCTGTTAGTTCCTCTCGTCTCTTTGAACGACGTGCTGAAGAACTAGAACTAGAACTGTACTCAGTGGTGCTGCTGGCACCTCCTCTTCTAGAACGATCTGTTAGGAAAGTCGCAAACAATGATAAACTAGAACTAGAACTATATTCAGTAGTATCACTGGGATATCTCTTTGATAGCTATCTGTTAGGAAAACCGCAAACGATGATAAACTAGAACTAGAACTATACTCAGTAGAATCACTGGGATGTCTCTTTGATCTGTACCGCAAATTATGATAAACTAGAACTAGAATTATATTCAGTAGTATCACTGGGATGTCTCTTTGATAGCTACCTATTAGGAAAACCGCAAATGATGATAAATTAGAACTAGAACTATACTCAGTAGAATCACTGGGATGTCTCTTTGATAGCTACCTATTAGGAAAGTCGCAAACAATGATAAACTAGAACTAGAACTATACTCAGTAGAATCACTGGGATGTCTCTTTGATAGCTACCTATTAGGAAAGTCGCAAACAATGATAAACTAGAACTAGAACTATACTCAGAAGAATCACTGGGATGTCTCTTTGATAGCTATCTGTTAGGAAAACCGCAAACGATGATAAACTAGAACTAGAACTATACTCAATAGAATCACTGGGATGTCTCTTTGATGGCTATCTGTTAGGAAAACCGCAAATGATGATAAACTAGAACTAGAACTATACTCAGTAGAATCACTGGGATGTCTCTTTGATGGCTATCTGTTAGGAAAACCGCAAATGATGATAAACTAGAACTAGATTTATATTCAGTAGTATCACTGGGATGTCTCTTTGATGGCTATCTGTTAGGAAAACCGCAAACGATGATAAACTAGAACTAGAACTATACTCAGTAGAATCACTGGGATGTCTCTTTGATGGCTATCTGTTAGGAAAACCGTAATGATGATAAACTAGAATATTTATTTGTGCTATATATTTAAGTGTGAATTAATACAAAAATAAACTGCGCCAATAAAGTATCTAAACACTTACAGATGGTCAGATTTATCGGAACCTGAAATAGTACACAAAAAATTAATTGTTCGTTTCTATTCACCGTTAATTTCTGCACATTTTGACACATCTTGTGTTGCGCTACGATGTTGTTTGGTGGATTTATGGACACTTGAGTGGCTTAAGGTCGAATTTCAAAAGTTGCAAAAGCACCTATTCACCCCAATTCCAGAAGGGAACTCACATAAGCATCACACTCGGACAAAATCAAGACAAAAGACACAAACTCGTTTCGTTTATATGACCATGAAATTAATTGCCGTATATTTAACTTTAAAACTGCTGATATCCTGTCCCCCATTCTTGGTGTGTCCTCCATCACACTATCCTGAACGCCAAGGAGTCGTCTTCTCATACTCTCAATGAGACCTCTGATCTGTCCTTGGTCAATCCCCTGCCATTTATCGATCAGGATGCGTCGCAATCCCTCAAGAGTGGTGTCAGGCTTGATGGACTTGTTCACTTTCTTCTGCTGCAGAAGTCACCCTCGGACGGCCACTCCTTGGCAGGTCGTCCACATTTCTCTGAGCTTGGTAGCGATTCCACCATTTACTGACCGTCTCTGGTGACGTTGTTACCTGATGAGCTGCAGCTTGCATCGACGTACCGGCTTCTATCAAACCAACGATCCGTCCTCTTTCCTGTTTGGTCATTTGAGCCATCTTATCTTGAAACACCTTTCCTTGCTTACCATTGTTGTATGCCTCCCATCTTTGACCCCTTTGCTTGGTTACTGACAACTATTGCTGATGCTCATCGCAAACGATTTATCCAACACGCGACCAAAAAAAATCATTTATAAAAGGCGGGCAAAAGAAACAACTCGTCACAATACAACGATTTAGCTCGAATAGGGGCTTTTGCAACTTTTGAACTTCGACCTTAAGCCACTCAAGTGCCCGTAAATCCACCAAACAACATCGTAGCGCAACACAAGATATGTCAAAATGTGCAGAAATTAACGATGACTCAAAATGAATAATTATTTTTTGGCATACTATTTCAGGTTCCGATATATCTGACCATTTGTAAGTGTTTAGATACTTTATTGGCGCAGTTTACATACATGTATGCTCCATACCACCACTTTAACAGATTGCAAAACAAAATTTTTTAAAAGTTAGACTCGAATTTCACATTCGAATCTAAGGTCCAGGTAAAAGTGTCTCCACTTAATGAAGTAGGTTTTGATAATCAATCTAACTAAAATCTTGGGAAATTTGATTGAGCAACACTTATCAAGTTTACATTTACTTAAAGCCTTCAGGCATGTTTTCTCAATACTATTTTACTGGTAAAAGTTATCCCCTCTTTTATAATTTATAATAATAATGATTTATCCATTTATTATGCGCAAGTTTCATAAAAATATGTACAGATGTGCATCACACAATCGCGCGAGGGATACAGAAAAATATAGCGCTTCTACGTCCCATATCCAACCAGGCGAGCTACATATCTTTGTATTCCATGACCCTGAGTGTGATTACGATCTTCAAGCAAACTTGGCGTGCAATTAGAACACACAATTGGGCCGTGCAATAAAGGCTTATACATGTACCACACTTCTTGTTGCCATGGATCGATCAATCAGAATCAAGAATTCAAGCCTACTTGAAGAGTACTTGTATTACAGGGAGTTTGTGAGAGACTGACAAGTCAGGAGCTTGGTGGTGGGGTTAGTTTTATTACCTTCCACACTGATGACACATTCCGTTTCTTCAGTACCCATGCAGTTCTGTGCAATACATGTGAATCTACCGCATGTTTGTACAGTAGCACGGTCAATCTCCAGTACAGCCATACGATAGGAGTACTCCTGCTTGAAGTCTGGATGAGCCTTAGGAATATCCTCACCGTTTCTCATCCAAGTTACCTGAAATAAATCAATGGTCATCATCATCATTATCATCACGTCAGTGTTAAATATGTTGTCAAGTCTGTTCTGAGTTGGCCCTCCTCCACTTGGTCCTGTCCATCGCGTCCCTTGCAGCGACTCCAAGCAGTTGCATGTCATAATCATTCGACACCTTCATGCTTGCCCCCCAGCTTCCATCAGCAAGGCCATAATTAAATAGGTTCTCTTCAGGTTCTAAGTGGCCTCAATAATAACAAGGTCTTATATAGCGCATTTCACAATAACCGTCTCAATGCACTTTACAATAGTGCCCTGGTCATTGGGCCAATAACAATCGTTTAATCTGTCTCCCCAGGTCGAAATTCCAGTTGAACCTAGTTAAACTGGGTTTAACTGGAACTAGTTGAAACCAGTTGATAAATTAGTTAAACACAGTTAAAACCAGTTGGTTTAAAATGGAAAATGGACAGAGACCAACTGGTTTATAATTTCAACCTAGTTGAACACAGTTAAACCTAGTCCAAACCAGTTAGTTAATATGGAAAATGGACGAGTTTGATCACTATCCAGTTGAACCAGTTGACCCCAGTTAACTAGGTTCAACTGGAATTTTGACCTGGGTCAGCACCAAACTGTGAGCAACTGTAGCACTCCAAAGGCATTTTCATTCACAATATCAACCTTCATCCTCGTAGGTACCCATTTATACCCCTTAAGAGAAGCAATTATAGGAAAGTATTTTGCGCAAGGACACAAGTGCCATGACCGGGTTTCGAACCCACACTCCGATGACTTAACCACCAGAACTTGAATGTTGATGTTCTTAATAAGCAAATGAATTGGGTTCCCCTCAGGTTCTGAGTGGCCTTACCTTAGGCTCTGGGTAACCAGCAACGATACAGCTCAATCTGACGCTAGTTCCTTCTTGGATGGTCCGTGGTCGAAGACGGAATGTGAAGAGTGGTTTAGAGTCTGGCCGAGCTGGTGGCAAGGCTTGCTGCTCAACGCGTCTGCCATGAAAAAAAAATCAATTGATATCATAATTTTACCTGCAATCACCATATGAAATACAATACTGTAACAGGTGTCAGCGTACTTAAGAACTCACTCTGCAGCCGGGAGGTTATTAACAAGAAGTTCCCTCGACCCACTTAAGCGAAAGAAGTAGTCCTGGCCAATTTCCTACCCTCGGTCCAGGTATAGTTTCATTCAGGACTGAGAAGTCTTCTGAATTAGAAACAATCTACTCCGCGGTAGTAGAACACAAAGCATGACAAGTTCACCAAAGAACACAATCTACCTAGCAAGTCGATACATATGAGTGGAAAACCTATATTGCGTTGTGTCAGTTGAAACATACTGCAGCTCCTAAAATAGCGTTGATGTACAAGTTTGAAATTGTCAAAATGCATATTTGTGCAAGGTCAATTTTTTGTAATATCAATATACAATGATTTTGCCCTCACACAACAATTTCTTAATTTAATTTCTATAAGGACATTATAAAAGCAAATCATTACCTTTTTCTTGTGACTTGATGCTTCATTGGATCAGCTGAAAAAGAGGTCAAATTTATAACGTTAAAAAATGAAAAATCAGAAAAATCAATGAAAATGTGAATTTTGTTGGTTGACTTGAGGCTTTTCCCTTGAAATTAATATTCTCTTTTTGGTTTTCCTCCCACATCTTAAACTGAAATTTCATTCCCCCTTCCTGCTATCCAAAAACTGTCTCATAAAATGCACCACACATAACAGAGCTCAAGAACGTCGGAAAACAGATAAGTTTTTACGCCTTTTAACCAACATGGCATTTATGGATGGGATTAAAAGAGTAGTGACGGGTTTTTAAATGATTGTTTAAAACCTTTCAGAATCATGACCATACGATAAAGGCCTGGCCACGACCCTGCCAGTTTTAAACGGCCGATTTAAAACTTGTCACCACTCATTCATTCCCTTACTCATACTTACGTTCAACAGCCAGATGAGATTCCTTAGTGAGTTCTCCGTACGAGTTGACCGCTCTAACCACGTACTGACCAGCTTCATCCAGCTGCACACGACTAACTACCAACTGATAGTTCACATCATCATATTTAGACTTGTACTTGAGGCTCTGCTTCAACTCCTTGTTATCCTTGAACCTAGATTTGAACAAAAGTAGACAATCTGTTAGAAATAGTAATAACTTGTCCTAACTTACATGTAGGATGGATTTAATGCATTCTAAAGTGTATGGATGCAGAACTTAACTCGTCCGAAATTCTAAGATTAATCCTACATTAGGAAGAATTTGGTGAAATTGACAGCTGGTCAGTGGGCCTTAAATCATTCCTTAAACCATCTCAGCTCCCTGAGAAGTGTACAACCTGTGCAACAAATATTCGCTACTTGGCTAAATCAATCACAAGAACCATCTCTGCCCTCACAGAAACCCATTTACCCCTGGGTGGAGAGAAACAATTCACCAGCAATTATTGATTAAAAAATCAGGCCCTAACCTCAAGGTTTTGAAAAACTAAAAACACTTCTGCCATTGAGGGCGCGCGACAAAATGACAATGCTTTGACGTCTTGCTTGGGAGTTTGCTTTGTTATACCTCCACACTGCAACAAAGCCGCTTTTAAAATTGGAGCTCCCAACTATGACGTATAATGAGTGATTACGTAACAGAGCTTTTTGCGAAACCTTTAGAAAAGCGCTGGATAAGGGTATTCAAAATCCTTGTTTTTTTTTACACAATTAAAATCTACTTACAGTCATATGACTTGATTTCCTTATTGATTGAAAACATTTTAAATGAAATTCAGTAAAGTTCACGACTTGACATTTTCGTTCAAGCAGGTCTTTAAAGACTGACAATGATTTGTAATATTTACCATGATACAACGGGATCTGATGGTGCAGCGATGACGCAGTTGAATGTAGCATCACGATCCTCCATTGCAAATGTATCAATGGGTCTACGGACAAAGCGTGGACGCGCTTCTTTGCGTGCTACAAGAAAAATCAAACAAAAAAGGTTAAGTTTCGTCAACTATTTCACTGTTTACTGCATGTAAGTTTGGATGTTTTTATTTCTATTGTATTTATTATTCTTGTGAAAATTTTACTGGAATTTTAATGCATACTCTGCTCATCTTCAGGAGATGGGTTTTAGTTTATATCAATAATTGATGAACTGAAAGTTCAGGAGATGGTATAATGTATACAGAAAACATAGCACAGCTATAAGGTTGCAATAAGCAACTGTATTACTTGGGTAATTTCAACACATTGTGTGCATAGTGTAATGAATTACAGCATTGAAATAAATGTTACTGATGAAATTCTGGTACTCGAAAAACATCTATTTTTTAAATTTTTTTTATTGTCATCACATCAGACTCACACATTGAAACTTCAATGACGAAGTCGGTGTCCAGGGGTCTTCGTCTTCTATGTCCACTTGTGTTGGAAATCCGTCCAATGCCAAGGGATTGGGTACCGGGCTAAAAAAACAATAACATAATTATACATGTAAATAATAACCATGGGTACTTTTAAAGCGTTGGTATCCGCCAACAAGGCACTCATGGCGCTCACTCATGATCATGTTGATACAAAAAACAGTCAAAAATAAAGGGACAGAAGTAAGCCTGTTGAAAGTCGCTGGTCAACATTCAAAAGGGTGAGTTTTTAGGGCAGTTTTAAAAGAACATGTTGTATCAGCAATCCTGATGTGGTAAGGAAGACTATTCAACACTTTTCCTGCAGTAACTAGGAATGAGCATGCTTCTAAAAATACTGATGTTGGAGATCTTCAATTCAATTCAATAATTTATTGGCCATTAAGAAGATAAAAATTGAAAATTTACATGTCAAAACATTGATAAAAAGCGGTGAGACGGAAAACAATAAAAACAGAAATATGTAAAAAACTATGATTTAAATAAACACTAATGAAATATCTAGTTTATATGAGTCAAGGGTCGCTACTACAAAGAGGGGTTTAGATACAATGAGTTGACCTTTGACCTACCATCCATCCAGGTCGTTCTAGAAGAAGCATATGTCTATCTATAGGAATACGATTCCTATTCCATTTACTGCAGTCTTTCAGCCATGGATGATCCAGAGCTTCATAGGCTGGGATTCTCTGCCTGTAAAGGCAACAAGTTACTTTTGAATCAAATATGCCCAGAGGTAAGTGTAGTATAGTCGCTTTAAGTTGCGTGCCATTTTAAGCTTTGCGTACGCGCTGTTGAGTTGTTATAATGAGTTATAAGAGTTCTCTTCTCTTCTTTTAAGTCTGTGTTTTTTGTCATTGTTTACAATAATGTCATTGTTTACACGTCAATTTAAGTCTTTTTAACTTCTGTCGTGTATTTTGTGATATTTCTAATAAACCTTAATGAATTGAAAAATGAATTGAATTGAAAGAGTTGAGTTGTGAGAAAGAGTTCAATCCAGCCATGGAACAATAAAGTTGACTTTAAATGTTGTAAACGTACATCAAAACTTGCGTCAGTCATTTTCGGGATAGGACATAAACATTAGTCACCTTAAAAAAGCCCTTTTCACACTTCTCTATTCTCGTGGATGCCCCCAGGGAATAACGGCAGGCCTTTTTATGCTATGATCGCTTTACCCCTGGTCTGCCCCAGCAATGGGCATACCCCAGGGAACTGCCACCCCTGCTCTGGAGTAGGGGTAAGCGGTTAAACCCTGGGGTATTCTTAGAGTGTCAGCCGGAACCCCGTGGCATAGGGACACAGTGTGAAAGTGAGCTGGGGTAACCAGGGGGTAAAAAAAGTCCTGGGGCTCCTAGGGCTGTATTCTACAGTGATAAGAGGTACAGCCAGAAAAAGGGCTTCCCAGGGCCATTTCATATGGGGCTTTTCGCAAATACCCATTGCGCAAGTGCTAACTGTTGAATGGGGTGCATGCTGGTCTAGCTAGCGATCAAACTTGATTGCTAGCTAGACCAGCATGCGCCTCATTTCACGCCTCACACGCGCGTACCGAGTATTTGCGATAAAAGGTCTATGGGTATTGGGTATGGGCTTATGAGGGCACTGTGTCAAATGATTAAGACCTTCTGCAAAGAAAAAATGCAAGTGAATGAAGTAGCAAGACAGAGGGCCTGTTGTGTGCTTTCTTAAAATTCATCACCAAATATAGAAATAACAAATGAGTCACGGACTTACTCTGTGTCGACAACGAGGAGTTTGCTGATGAAATCTTTAGCTTCATCTGAGATGTTACGGAAGGCTCCTTGGTCAAAGTCAAAGCGCCCTCGCTTGATCTTCTCAGCATCATGACCGAAGGGGTGGATGCCACTCAAGCTAAAAACAAACAAAAAAGGAAAATGGAATATTTTTGTAATGTTTGCAAACTGGCAGAATGTAGATTTCAAGCTACATGTGATTAGAATGAATTCAACCTGTGGAGTGACATCACTTGAAGGCACTGGACTTGCTTAGTAATTGTCAAAGACCAATATTCTCACTTGATGTATCCCATCATACATGTCTGCACAAAAGAGAGTTGACACCAAAAATTATGCGGGTTGTTCATTGGCGCTTTCTGTATTGTGTAAGAAACTTTGCAAGTTTGACTGGAAAAATTTTGACCCCAAATCTGAAAATTTGACTATACCGACATGGTTGATTTGTTATCCTTTCGGACCAAAAATCCAAACTCGCCAAATTCTCTATCAATCTAAACATTTTGGTTGTTTAGCCAGTCTCAACTGATAAAATGTCTTCAGTAGTCCAGTCTGTATCATTTGGAACCATTAAAACAATCAGTAAGCTGAGGCAACGCGCACATTTTTTAGCACAGAGAACAGCTATTGTCCAATGAACTGCCTCCTTTTTAAGAGTGTGACGTCATATGCAATGGGTCTATACCCCAGTGTGGGACTTGCCCTTGACTGGAAGACCTAAACAAACAAATAAACAAACAAACAAACAAACAAACTTACAGCATGTAGACTATAACTCCAACCGACCACATGTCATTAGAAAAGCCGACAGCTTGGCCGTTGAGCAGCTCAGGTGATGAATATTCAGGTGACCCTAATGCGACCTTTACCCTCTCCTCTGGGTTCAGCTTGGTGGCCATGCCAAGGTCAATGATTCGGATGTTGCTGCTTTTCTTTGTCTCGTAAATAATGCTTTGAGGCTGTGTGAACAAAAATCATCAATGGATAATTGTTGAGAAAGAGTTACAGGTAAAACAACATACATGTACATGTACAAGTAGGCACTGTGTACAACTTTGGTAATTGTCAAAGACCAGTTTTCTCACTTGGTGTATCCAAGATATGCAAAAAATAAAAAATTTGTGGAAATTTTGAGTCCCTTGACCATAAAATTGAAAAAAAGGGGGGAAATGTTAAGGCCCAATGAGATTCAGAGAAATTTCCCCTCAAAAACAATAGAATCTATGATGAATAGTTTCTTAGAATTCTGCAGATTGGTGCGACCAGAGAAGCAGTTGGTCACCTCGCACAGCATGATTAGGTTTGACATTCTGTAAAAACACTTGGACAGTTCAATAATAATAATAATAATAATAGGTTCATATAAAGCGCACAAATCCTATAGAGGTACTAGATCGAGGCGCTTGTGAGACAGAACAAGGAGTTGGAATCAATACAATTCAATTTGGAGCAATTTCTTGATTGTAGCAGCTAAGGTAGAAGCCAAGATGTTGTAGGGAAGACCGGTTCAAAGGGTAGGGGCAAATATAACCAAAGACTCCTCCGGAGCAGGTACATGTAGGATTATTAAGGTGAGTGGGTCATGAATTGATCGTAGTCTACTGTCCCCGTGATAAAATGATACAAGTCTAGAAAGGTAAGATGGAGCCTGGGAGTTGACGGATTTATAATCAGGAGGAATTTGAATTTGATTCGTTGTTAATCAGGGAGCCAGGGATACTCAGAAAGTAGACACTGCATTCAACCGATCTTTCGCCTGTGACTATTATAGTATCTTTCTTTATCAATTTGCCTACAAATCAGCATAAAGTTGACAAAAAACAATATATGACCTTTTAACCCAGTGGAAGTGTCCTGGCTGAGCGGTTTTAACCGCTCAGCCAGGACACTTCCTCTGGGTTACCAAATTCAAACTCTGGTGTTTCTGATCAGCAGAGTGTGGGTTTGAATCCCCAGCCGTGACACATGTGTCCTTAAGCAAGACACTTAACCATTGCTTTGTCCTTCGGATGGGACGTCAAGCCGTTGGTCCCATGTGTTGTGTAACGCATGTAAAAGAACCCAGTGCACTTATCAAAAAGAGAAGGGATACGCCCCGGTGTTCCTGGCTGTGGCTGCTAAATGCGCCGAAGTACCTTTCACACCATTATAAGGTGCTACATAACTGGGTCTAAGAATTAATAACTTTCAATAACCTCTCTTGATATTGTTATTACCTCTAAAGCTGTACAACTTACTTTAAGATCTAGATGCATGTAGTTCCTAAGATGAAGGTAGTTGAGACCCTCCAAGACTTGCTTAGTGTATCTAGCAACCTCCTCTTCTGATAGCTGGTCTCTGTCTTTAATTCGGTCAAAGATGTCACCACCACTCAAGCTGCAAAAGAGGATTCACTTATTAACATAAGCCCCATTGAGTCTACGCCTTCAGCTCCAGATTGAAGCCATGGATTTAAAAAGCCATAGTTGCTACAGGAGCTACCTTTTTCCTTGCATTTTAGGGCCTATGCAAGAAAAGTTTTGAAATTGAACTTGGCTTTTTCCTCCGTTCGTCAAAGACTATGTTCTTGACCAATGAAAGGGTGATTTTGGTAGAATTACACAAACAAAGCATGCTAGGACGAGTGATATACATGTAAGACATCTGCTCTTGAATGGCAAAGATCCGGAGTTGGAATACCACCCAGGTTATATGCCAGTGTTTTTTTTTTTAAAGGACTGGGAAACAGCTACAGTACATACAATTTATTAGATGTTAAATTTGCATCGGGGATATAGAATACCATTCAGTTTGACACATACATTACCCGCTGCTAGAGTGTAGGATTCAAACTAACTCTACAATCTTGATGGTAAAGTGCTCTAGAATGGCAAAGATTATGGATTAAAATCACACCCAAGTGATATGCCTGTGGGTTTTCTTTTCTTCACAGGACTTGGGCAAGTACTATAAGTATACAGCGTTTACGACACATCCATGTGTGGGTAAAACAAAATAAGTGTCAAAAAAGCATGGCAATCTTTTGATAGTATAAGAAGTTCATATGACAAATTATTACTTACAAGTCAAGGATCATGACCATTTGATTGTCAGAATCGTAGGCATCATGAAGCTGTAGAAGTCGCGGATGCTGGAGGGCGCTCATCGTGTCCATTTCATGTTTGATGTATTCTTTATCGGATGATTCAACATCGATGAGCTTGCCGGCAAAGTTACGCCCGGTTGGTTTCTCAAGACAGCGTTGGACGACTCCATAATCACCCCTAAAATAAAATCAATTTACTTTTTAAATGAAAAGATTTAAAGCTTTCAGGCTTGAAACTTGGTCCTTAAAGGATTTTGATACCTTTTACAGATCAACTTTTTGGCCATGACATGAATCCCTACTCACTGTGAAAGAAGAGGTATGTAAAATAATTTACCTGTAGAAGTTTCAGCTTTAATAGTCGTCAAGTTTTTGAGAGAAAAAAGTGAAAATCACAGTGCGATGTTTTCAGGAAAGTCGCGTAAATACCTGTACTGGTAAACACATTGTACATGCTAAAATATTTGTCATGACATTGTTTTACTCATTACCCAAAAAGTACAGCACCTCAGCAAGTAATATTTTAAGGGAAGCTTTCCACCATCATTAGCTCAAATCCCACCCTGGTCAGTTTTCTTTGTTCAAACTAAAATTAGCAAGAAGAAACAAAGGTCTTCAAAAATCTTACCGTCCAAGTTCTTCCCCAAATTCATAACGATCTCTTGGAGATGTCTTGCGCAGTTTGACTTTCTTGTGTGCGAAACTCTCGTCAACTGTAAACATTTTGTGACAATTTTGAAGGTGTTAAAATTCAGAAAAGTGGGTTGGATGTTTCATAATAATAAAAAATCTGTACATAAAAGTTTAATTAATTAATTTTTTTAGTCAGAAATCAAAGTTGCACAATGGGAAGAGACTCTAAATAAATAGTAAACTTGCGGGTACAACGATGTGTAAATCTCTTTTGTGGGGAGTGTTACACACATTCATTAAATTCTGGATCTGAAATAAGCAAAGGTTATTTCAATGAATCAGTGAGCTTTCAGATGGAAATATTTCTCTGGAGGATTGGTACTGGTATGAACTTAAGAATCAGTGAGCTTTCAGATGGAAATATTTCTATGGAGGATTGGTACTGGTATGAACTTTAGAATCAGTGAGGTTTCAGATGGAAATATTTTTATGGAGGATTGGTTACTTTCAAAATGGTACTATCCTATTTTCCCCCAATAACCACCAATAATCTACTTGGTTTTTGTTTGTGACAGTCTTTTTTTTTAACTCACCAATCGAATCGTAGTCATGAACTTTTGGCAATCTACGCCTTTGTGGTTGCATCTCTGCAAAACAATGAGATCATAAAAATGTAAAGAATAAAAAACCTTAACTCAATCTATACCCAGCACTTTAAAATAACATTGTATCTCTACCCAGCATTCTAAAATAATATTGTATCTCTACCCAGCACTTTAAAATAATATTGTATCTCTACCCAGCATTCTAAAATAATATTGTATCTCTACCCAGCACTTTAAAATAACATTGTATCTCTACCCAGCATTCTAAAATAATATTGTATCTCTACCCAGCATTCTAAAATAACATTGTATCTCTACCCAGCATTCTAAAATAATATTGTATCTCTACCCAGCATTCTAAAATAATATTGTATCTCTACCCATCATTCTAAAACAATATTGTATCTCTACCCAGCATTCTAAAATAATATTGTATCTCTACCCATCATTCTAAAACAATATTGTATCTCTACCCATCATTCTAAAACAATATTGTATCTCTACCCATCATTCTTAAACAATATTGTATCTCTACCCATCATTCTAAAACAATATTGTATCTCTTCCCATCATTCTTAAACAATATTGTATCTCTACCCATCATTCTTAAACAATATTGTATCTCTACCCAGCATTCTAAAACAATATTGTATCTCTATAAGCTAAGCAACAAAACAAGCAACTGAAGAACATTAGCAAGTATTACAATTTATTGTGTAAAAAAAGTTTTAAAGCATAGATTTGTCAATGAAGGTGTCAGAAACAATGTTATCCTGTTAAAAATAATTTATTTTATTAATTGACCCAGATCTGTGTACGTGAAGCTTAGTCAGGAGTAATGACTATCTTGCCAACTTGGCCAGCCAGGTATTTTGTCTTCTTCTATTTTATTTGTCAAGATAAACCACAAGGGAAACTGACTTGGAAATTAACAAAATTGACAAAATAGGGAGACCGCCAAAGGGCTAGATAGCTCAGTTGGTAGAGCGCCGGCATGTTAATCCGGGGGTCATATGTGCGCATCCCACTTTAGTAAATTCTTTGTTCAACCCCACAACATTTTTTTTTTATATAAATTACATAGTAATAGTGCTGATATTTGAAGAGTGCCTTTTCCAAAGGTTGTGTCAGTAAGAAAAAATCATTTAACAAAATCATATATGTATTTTTTCTAATAAAATGAACTTTGATTTGTTTTGATTCACCCACCCACAACTTGCAAAAAAAAAACAAATTGAAAGATTTTAACATTGAGTATTCTGAATGGCCCCTTGTTGTATAATTTCTCTCTAATCAATAAACTCACCCGATTCTTCTTCAGCTACAATTTTCATCTTGATCGGCTTCTCTGGTTCTACAAACAAAAACAACAAATTAAGAAATGGTTATCATGTCTGTATAAAATAAATTATTGTTTATAACCAATAAATGTTTTATTCTTATTATCTTATTGTAAACTGAATTTCTGTATATTATTTATAATGCAGACAATAAAACATTCCAATTCTAATTCTAATTCTAATCTGTACCTATTTCTAGTAATTCTAATAACACATACTTATTATGCAGAAATCAAAGTGCTTTACAAAAACAACAATAATAACAAATAATAACAAAGTTTTGTAGAGCGCACATATCCACAAAAGCGCTCAGAGCACTATTACACAGAAAAAGAAAGAAGGAAAAAAAACAGATTAAATACAAAGGAACAACATGAGGTGTGTTTTGAGAGATGTTTTGAAAGAGTGAATGGAAGTGGATGTTTTGATGTGAAGAGGTAGTTGATTCCAGAGACGTGGTTCTGCCACCAAAAATATCTGTGTCCCCCCCCCCCAGGTTCGATGAGATTTGATTTCTTGAAGAGGATATTTAACCAAGCAAGTAGGCAAAGTAGCAAACAAAAAGAAAAACAAAAACAAATACAGTATTTAAATGCAGTGGACACTATTGGTAACTACTCAAAATAATTATTAGCATAAAACCTCACTTGGTAACGAGTAATGGGGAGAGGTTGAAAGTATAAAACATTGAAGTGACGTAGTTTTCGAGAAAGAAGTAATTTTCCACGAATTTGATTAAGAGACCTCAGATTTAGAATTTGAGGTCTCGAAATCAAGCATCTGAAAGCACACAACTCCGTGTGACATGGGTGTTTTTTTCTTACATTATTATCTCGCAACTTTGATGACTGATTGAGGTCAAATATCCACAGGTTTGTTATTTTATGCATATGTTGAGATACACCAAGTGAGAAGACTGGTCTTTGACAATTACCAATAGTGTCCACTGTCTTTAATGATTGAAAACAAACTCAAACCTTACCTGGCATAGAGATAGTATGAGACACCTCAGCATGTTCACTGGAACCAATTGTATTCTCAGCTCGTACTCTGTACTTATATTCCTTATTCGGAGTTAGCATGATAACCACATGGCTGGTCAGCCCGGATGTGAATCCAGCGCGACTCCACGACTCCGCTCCCCTCTCTCGCTTCTCTAAGATATACGCATCGATACGACAACCACCGTCATCAGCGGGCGCTGTCCAGTTGAGTTCGACTGACTCATGGGATACGTCGGAGGCTTGGAGATCAGTTGGAGCTAAAGGAACATCTAGAATCAAAGGAATTTGGAAACTTAGGAGTAAAGTCTGGCATTTTCCTCTCAGTTATTCTTACAACATTTTTATTCCTTGATGCAAATGTTGCAATAGACCTTTCCATTGTTGATAAACAAACTGCGCTGGTTGGCATGACTGGCCGAATGTTGGCAATTCAATCAATCTTGTTTAACATATGTTCGACCAAATTCCAAATTTGTTTGCAAACTTTTAATCAAATAAAATATGTCCTATGATTGGATGCTTTGTATCCAACAAATTCAACACTGATTTTTGAATAGTTGTGTGACATTGTTACAAACTGTGACCATCTTTTTTTGGTTTGCATTTAGGGCTGGCAATAGTTTGCAAACCTCGGTTGGCAAAAACTCAGGCTGTAAATGTTGCAATAAAAAGGTCTTTCAGCCATTTGCAACATATACTTTGAATAATGTTTGGTACATTGACTTGATTGGTCAGAAGTGAACACTTAAATTAAAATTCTCCAGACTAAAGACAGTACTTGTTGGATTATTTGTTTACAGCCATCATGTTCCAATTAAAAAAAATCTTGTTAGCTACGTGAACTTGCTAAGTACATAAAAGTCGTGCTTAACAGAAATTTAATCAATTTTTAACCGTTGCAACACTCACTTTGTCCTTCGCAAAGAAATTTGCTAAACAGTGTTTTATGCCTAACAGCTTTATGAAACTGGGCCCAGAACTTTGAAGTTTGATGCACTAAACCACTTGGCAATGATTCGCCACAAGACAGGCCAGGACAAATGATTTAACCAAGATGATGACAGAATCACAACTATGTTACATAATAAACCATTTTATTGAGTAATTAAAGCAAAATCTAACTTGAATCCTTACCATGAACGGATACATGTATGACTGCAGAATCGCTACCGACTTCATTCTCAGCAATGATCTCATACTGTCCGCTATCCTTCCTGGTTGCACTAGCCACAGTCAGTATAGAGTGCCTGGTAGCGTCTTCAATACCCCTAGAGATGGATCTACCATTCACAGTCCATGAGGATTCAGGCTTAGGATAACCAGTAACGGGGATCTTCAGTTTGATGTCTTCGGTCTTCAAGAAGGTTACTACAGTGTCTTCAAGTCGGGCTGGAAGTCGGATTCTTGGGGCAACTGTCAACAAATAAATAATAATGATATATATAATAATCGATTTTTATATAGCGCTTTATCACAGCCCAAAGTGAGTATCAATGCGCTTCTGCAGTATTACCGCTGGTCACTGGGCCATATAATTCATTCCTTAAACCATCTCAGCTCCCTGGGGAGTATACAGTCGGTGCTGCACGAGTTACCATGCTCTCAGCTGATCATTCACATAAACCATCTCTGCCCTCACAGGTACCCATTTTACCCATGGGTGGAGAAAAGCAATGGCTAAGTGTCTTGCTCAATTACACAAATGCAACGACCGGGACTC